>NC_070632.1:8245474-8450205 GCF_947347685.1 Pleuronectes platessa | reverse complement strand
CCCGTGTGCGTGTCTAACTGCTCCGGTGTTGCGTGCACGCCCGCGGTGAATCTCTCTATTCCTCCCGAGATATTCCTGTGATTCCATTTTGCGAGCGGATCATTTCATGGGTGTCACTACAAGTTGTGTTTTCTGCTTGAGCAAAGATATTGAAAAAATCATCCACTACATCCATTTGTGGATTATTGTCCAATCTGTTTGATGTCAGTCTCCATTTCAGTTCCTCTCTGGCGCGGCGGCTCCTTCCTCTCTCTCTCTCCCTTCCCTCCCCCTCATGCGACACACACTCCACTTTTTGCTGTTATTATCTCGACCCTGCATACCTTAACACCTCCCGCACTTCATTAGCTGTTCACATGGAGGAGAACATCCCTTTTTGTTCACGCCTCAATGGAGGGGTAAACCGACGTGATAAAAGGAACGAGGAGGGGGTCACGGCCCGTGCATCCTACGCTGAAGGAAACTTGAAGGCTAATAACTGTATATTCTCAGAGGCTCTGCAGAGGCACAGTTTTAGATGAGGGCTGCCCCCCCCCCCCCCCCCCCCCCCCGCCTGGTTGAACGGAGGGTATGAGGGTGAACAGGAAGGGGAAAGCCCTCTCAGAGGTCGGGTTGGCTTTGAGGTGAGGGCGGCTTTACTCGGAGTCTCTCAGCCTGGTGGGTTTTCCCCGTCTCTCTTTCCAACCTTTTTGTTCTCTATCTCTTTGCAAGGGCCACATAGCAAGTGGAAATATTTTTGACTAAGACACAGCTCCTCCTGCTGTGGCTATGCCTAAAAATCAATAAGAATATTCCTGAAAAAGCTGCACCGTGTCCCCGAGCAGCTCCTTAACCCTCTGTACCCAGAATCCGTCTTATCAGCTTCTCCCAGCTGGGCCTATGAGCATCACAGGAGTGCAGTGTATAGTGTAAAGCTTTAAAAAAAAAAGAAGGAAAAGCTTGAGACTCTGAGTGAGCGATTGTGGTTGCACAGGTTTTAGATTTTTACGCAGCATATGTGTTTTTATATGTGCAGTATATCTGCGTGTTGTTTCCTGTATGCGCGCGGTCATAAACATGTCAGCGGTGCTCTGTAATCGAAGGCGATGATCTTCTCCAGCTGCTGCAGCTGTCAGAGTCCCACATACCTTGTTGCCTGACCATGATGCATTGGGGTCCGGGGCGTGCGTTCTCGTGACTGTTCCGAGCGAAGGTTGGGGAAGGTCAATTTGTCACAGGCGAACACTGGAGGTTCAGTGGAGCCCCCGCTCGAGAGGCTTGCTCTAAGGTTTTAACCTCAATGCTTAGTTCCTTGCTCCCCCCCCCCCCCCCCCCCTCTAGATGAAATGCTTTGTTTCTGTCTTTTATGTCGTTCTCTTCAAAATGGTTTTTAAATGTCTCTCAAAGAGAAATGACAGAAATAGAAAAAGATCCAGCGGGACATCTTACACCCGTGGCGGCGTATACATTACAGGCACAATTATGAAGAAGAGAAAAGAAAAAAAGAGTGAGAGTTTTGCTCAGTGTTCCACTAAACAGGCCTTCAAGAGGGAAATGACTGGGATTTCAACAGAGGTTCCAGAAACACAGCGCAGCCAATCCCGGTGAGGATGAAGTGCTCCTTTGATCATTACTTAAGAGGCAAAAAAGACCTTCTCTCCGTTTTAATTTCTGCCCGTCTTACCTGGGACCGCGGGCTAAAGCGCAGCCGGGGAGGCAGCAGAAGAAAAGGCGGCGCACTTTGAAGTTATTGAAATGAGCGGAGGAACAGACGGAAAAACACCAGAGAGAGCTAAGTAAAGAACTTGTTGAGCTGCTGGAGAGGTTCACCCACACTGTCAGCGTCAGCTCTCTGTCTCGGAGGTGCTTTTTTTTTTAGATTTGAAAGAAAGAATATTAGATGGATGTTAGCTTTGTGATGCTCAGTAAATACATCTTAAATGTATCTCCCCCCCCCTCCGGATGTCAGGTGCTCATCCGTAAACAGTTGGGGCCCAATGTCAGAGCAGCGTATCTGTGCCGGCCATACATTGCCTCTAATGGGACATGTCTGCTTGTGTTAACCTGTTTGCTAACTCGATATGTATGGTTTATTCAGCGGTGAAGTGAGAGGCTGTCAGAATGCATTGATTCTCTGCATGAGAAGTCCCGCAGCAGCCATCCCCCTGGAAGGCGTGTGGGGCGGCTCCTAGCCCTTCAGAGAGCGGCTGGTTTCCTGACAGGGTCAGACTGGTGTCATCTGCGAGCGGTGAGGACCTGACACCAGTAATAAGTGTAGAGGAGGTCTCTGAATGGAGCCATGGGCATTCACAACGCTCAGGCTGTCAGGCAGTGGCGGATTGTGGAAGCCTCTAGAGCGGCGTCCTCAAAGGACAAAGAAGGGGAGTGTCTTCACGAGAGGACGACGCCCGGGTCAACGCGAGTCAGATGCAAGCGAGGCCCGAGAGTAAGAGAAGAACATGAGAGGAGGGGGACGGGGGAGACGACGGGACGGACTGACCTCCATCGGTCCAACAGAGCAGAATATTCTTTCTTGTCAAAATAACAGCGTTGGGTTTGTTCATTAAGTCGGTGGCATTTCTGTGAATATAGATTGGACTTAAGATGAGCTTATATCGCGGCGGGCAAAGATGTGAGCGCTGTGCACAGGTGGCACACGGAGAGGTGTCTTATTCTTTTATGTGCAGATGGACCTCATGCAATTTTGAGCAGGGGACATGAATGATACGATTACCATATCCCTGGGTGCAGGCCCAAACCTATTTCCCACCTTAATCCAGGAAATGGCATTTTCTTTTTTTTTTTTACGAGCATTGGCAGACTCTCTCTCTTTCACCAGGAAAGAAAGCAAAGTGGACGACAAAGGTATTCAGAACTCAAAATTGAATAAAATATGTCTTTTCCTTATGTATGTAATAAATAAAAAAACATGGAATATAAAAATCTCTCTTTTAGGCCACTGTTAGGAATAGAGAAATTGTTTGTTTACTCAAACACAACAGCTTTCACACGTGCACAGTGTCTAGTGCACGCTGGAAGACTTCTTCAGCTGATTCCCTGTGAATTAGAGAGTAGATGTTTGTCCTCACATTATTCTACTCCCTGCTTAGTATTGGGTTTTTGTATGAAAGGGCAGTTACAGTTTCCTATTAGGAATTGGACTCGTGCACAAATGTGTGTTTACAAAGATGTAGACATCAAACACACACACACAGTTTTTTAATAATCGTCTTGCGGCAGAATAGCCACTTTTCTACGTGCGGCTCTTCCCAACAGTTTATTGTAATTTAGCGATTCCATTACAAATGTTGACTCTGGCCGACATAATGAAATGGTGACACATTTCTGTTTAACCATATCGCCGTTTGTTTCTAAGCTGTGCTGACAAGAGCACAACACACAGCTCATAATATGGGGGCATCAGCAAAATGTTCTTGGCTCAATGTGCAATTTACATGGTTTATATGCCGAAATGCAAAAAAATCTGCACACGGCATCTGTGATGGTGGGTGCACGCATGTGGTTGTGTGTGGTTACACAAATGCAAGCAGTATTGCTGTGGAACATGAATTGGCCCTGATTGTTTCCCATTTCATCCACAGATAAATGTTCCCTGGTCCAAAACCGTGATCAGCGTTCACTCATTTCAACTTATTACAAGCTCCTCATCTTACGCTCTCTCGCTCTCACTCCTCTCTCTCGCTCTCGCTCTCACTCCTCTCTCTCTCTCTATGTCTCTCTTTCTCAGCTTGTAGATGTTTTAGCCATTATCCCCCGCGCTAATTTACACAGAAGGAAAATCTGAGCAGAGAGAGAGAAGGAGGAGAACACGGAGCAGCGGTGCTCCCTCTCCTCGAGTCTGTTCCCCCCCCCCCCCCAATACCTAAATGTTCACTACGGCGTGTTCATGCAACGCCAGCTTGTGAAGCTGAGGAGGTTTTAGGATGAAATATAGCAAATTAAGTACGCTCATAATCTCCCTTCCCGAGTAAAATGATGGACCGTTAACTGATGGAACGTTAACCGATGGCTCGTGGAGGTTTTTTTTGCGACGTCAACATTTGTCGTGGTTAAGCGGCGCAGGTGTAGCCCTGATTGGGACGTGTTCCAACAGGCAGACGCTCGCTTGGTTCAAGTGTCTCCAATCAGAGCTCGTTTCCAGCCTCATTATTGGACAGGGCTGTTCGCTGTCACTCAGTCGTTCTCTTAAGAGCGTGTGGGCATGAGCACAGAGTAAAACTAGACTGAATAAGACAAGTTTGTGCAGTTAAATGGAGAATATCTCTGTATTTATATAGAGCTTTTCTAGTCTAGATGACCTTCACAGTACAGTTTATTGCCATCCACCCATTCACACACACATTCATACAGTGCATCTATGGGCAGCACCTTTTTTTTTCTATCGCAGGCAATACAGGTTTCTGTATCTTGCCCAAGGACACTTCGGCATGCAGATGGGCAAGACTGGGATCGAATCGCCGACCCTCTGGTCACCCCCAGCCGCCCATTATTGATATCCTATAATGGATGATATACGTCAAAATTATAATTATTTCCCAGTTTTCTATTTTTAAATCTTTAACAGGCACATTTATAATGGTGATCAAGTGTAGCTATTGTGGGATGTTGGACGTCAACAGCCTCTTATCATTTGTTCCCCCTAATGATGGACAGAAAGTAGGCCATTGTGCTCCTATACGCTGGATGTCGTTGTCTCATTGAGCTACACACACACACACACACACACACACACACACACACACACACACACACACACACACACACACACACACACACACATACTGCTGTCCCAGTCATTCTTAAGGTCACGGTCATCCCATCCTCCTCTGTTTGTCCCCATTTATCCCGTGTATAATGGGAAGTGCTGACTGGTTTAGGACATACATACATTTTACCTGCCCCCCCCCCCCAACCCAATGCCCATACAGGCTTGTGCAAACCTGGCTACATGCAGGCTTTTGTGTTCAAAGGTGTGTTTGTATGTATTAACTATACTATTCATTTCCCACCCCCCCACATTGCTTATGTCAACACCAGGCATTGTTCACAAGGTTATTGCATTCCTTTTTTTTTTTATACCATCCATTGTCCAATGAAAGTAGGTCTGAGGGAGAGGTCAGTGTAGAGGCTCTCTTGAGTTCTGCCTCCTCCTTCCTCCTTTCTTTATTAGCTCTGTGTAGCTTAAGACCCCCCCCCCCCCCCCCCGCCCCCTCCCCCCCGGAGCACAGAAAGAAATTAAAAATAGGTAGGGGCAAAGTCGGTCAGACACACTCATATTTATTGTTACTTCTTGGAGTGATTATGTCTCTCCCGTGTGTGTGTGTGTGTGTGTGTGTGTGTGTGTGTGTGTGTGTGTGTGTGTGTGTGTGTGTGTGTGTGTGTGTGTGTGTGTGTGTGTGTGTGTGTGTGTGTGTGTGTGTGTGTGTGTGTGTGTGTGTGTTGGTCAAATACAGGGTTAACGACTCCCAAAGCCTGGGGTCTGTAGCTGCCGTAACCCTGTCAGTTAGTGAGGCCAGGTAATTACCTCAGAATGACAGGTCTGGAGGGCAGAGTGCGTGTTTGTGTGTCTGTGCATGTTTGTGTGTGGGGGTTATTTGTGGGGCTGGGGAGAGATAGAAGATGTATGGAGAGCGGCAGCATTTCTTATCCCATTAAATTAGACGGGATATATTGACATGTGCAGAGGACCACCTGCTTGCGTATGCAAAGCACACAGCGAGGGGGCTTCGCTTGACAGCTACACCCAAATGCACCCCTCCCCTAAGATCAGCACATATTGTTAGTGGGTAGACATTATTTTCCACTAAACAGGCTCCCGTCTCCTCTCCTCTATTGCCCGTCTCCTTGTCCTCTCCTCATTCCTCCCCTTTCCTCTCCTCTCTTCTTCTCGTCTCCTCGACCTCTCCTCATTC
Source organism: Pleuronectes platessa (assembly GCF_947347685.1). NCBI lineage: Eukaryota > Metazoa > Chordata > Actinopteri > Pleuronectiformes > Pleuronectidae > Pleuronectes > Pleuronectes platessa. The sequence goes on along the minus strand of NC_070632.1, from coordinate 8,444,293 downwards.
CTCCCCTTTCCTCTCGTCTCCTCATCCTCTCCTCTTCTTCTCTTCTCTTCCTCTCGTCTTTTCCTCATTTCCTCCCCCTCTCCTCTCGTCTCCTCGTCCTCTCGTCTCCTCGTCCTCTCCTCTCCTCTGTTATTTCTAAATGGAGTCTCAACACTCCACTGATTTATTGAATCATGTCCGTAGTTACCTACTGTTCACCTCCCCCCCCGTACTGTACATTTCTTGCCCTCTCAGGTATTTATCGCTGCTCTACTGTTTGTCAGTTGACATTCATTTCATTTGTTGGGTTTCTTTTTCTTTCTGTGTGTAGTTCTGTTTTTCAGCGAGTTTGTATTTATCCCAGGCCCTTGCAAGATAAACACAGGCTTTTCATAATAGTGTTTATTGTTACGGACGTAAAGTGATGAGAGTCAAAGGGACAGAAGACAAATAGTTTTATTGCCATGCTTGTGCTAATGATCTCAAACACTCCTTTACAACATCTCCACTTATTCCTCCCCATTTGTTTCTCCTCGTCGCAACACTTATCCATTTTCTTCCCATATTCCTGGCGTCCTCCGTCCATTTCTGGTGATTGTCTGTGTGTGTCTCTGTGTTTGTGTGCTTATTTATTGTGTGGGTGTACACCCCAGCATGTTCCTTGTATTGCGTTTGTGTCCCTGGAGATTTAAGCTGCTCAGCTGCCGTCATGGTTTCAGCACTGAGGAAGGATTTATCCAAGTATGTGTTGAAAACGACGCCTCCAGCACAGCACATTACAACACCTTAATCCACAGTGGGTTCTACAGAGGTTATACAGAGGAGGAGAGGGAGATGAGAGAGAGATTGAGGAGAGAAAGAAGAAAGGAGGAATAAAGGTGCTTGAACAGAAGCAAGAAGCAGGAGTGAAAAGTAGGAGAAAAGGTTCGAAGATTAGAAAAGAAAATGAGAAGAATGAGTGAAAAAGTTAAAAGTGGATTACAGGTTGTGTATAGATGTAGTTATCAGAGGCTCTATAAATGGATTTCAGTAGCATTACTGCAGTTGAGCCACTCCAGAGGAGAAGTGGAGGGTTTAGTTTGTTATTGTTGCAGAACTCGACGGAGTTTTTGACAGAAAGATTCTTGTTTCGCAACATGTGCATGAATATTTGTCTGGTTCAGTATCATTAGAGCAGATTTCCACAAAGATGACTCCAATAATCCGCCACATTTCATCATCATATTCAGCACCAGTTTAAAAGGGTCGGGGCTCAACCATCTGACCCGTTTCTCAGCAGAGTGCTTGTCTCTGCACACGCATGTTCTCGTGTGTAGTTCATTTTGACAAACTGCGTGCTGCGAACACCATGTCGAGCCACATGACATCATGTTGGAAGTGAAAATTAATCCTTTGACCTTTAGTCACAAAATAAAAGCAGCGGATAACGTTGTCGAGCATCTTTCAAGCCGCTGCACACGATGAGGATTTTCACATCGTTTAAAAAGGAGGCGACATAACGACAGATGTAACTGGTTTTTAACCTTTTAATTGTGAGAACGCACACATTGGTCGATCCAGTGGAGACACAGGACCACAAACTTAGCTTTTAAAGGAAGCTGTGATTCCAGAAACCTGTGAACTCACAGAAACTTGGGGATCTAAGGTGACTTCAGAATAATAGTCGTAGTCACCCGGTTGCGCTTATTACTTCCTCAGAGTACGTCATATTTCATCTGTGTTTGTTTGATCGTGAGCAGGATTACGCTAAAACTTCTGAACGGATTAGCCCCGAAAGTCGGTTGAGGATGTGGTGTGGGTCATTAAAAATCAAATAACAGGCTAAACACAGCAAAACAAATGTCTTTGGAATGCTTTTGCACAACAGTTGCCCCGAATGCATCCTTTTCTGGGAAACATATCGTACCACATATATTTTTTATAGTGGATATTAGGGCAGAGGCTTCCAGCAAAGTGGAGGCTGAGAAACAAAAGCAGAATATTTATAGGGGGAGAGTGGATTTGGAGGAGAGGTCAGGTCAGATCAATGTGAAGTGATAAGGAGAAGCTGAGCTTTGAAAACTTCTGCGTCTGCCCTCTACCAACCCTCAGGCCCGATCCTATTGTGTCTTTGCTCTCAGTCCTGTGTTTGTCTGAATGTTGATTTTGGGAGATCTTTTGAAGCCTCAGATTATATTCAATCAAGTCAAGGATCAAAATTGTATATTGCAAAATTGTCTTAAATATAAGGGTTGAGAGTGAGCTGGTATTCCACCTCAACCTTGCTTCCCCTTCCTGCTGCCCTGTCCCCTCTCTCCTCTCCCCTCTACCCCTCATCATCCTATCCTCTTTTCTGCCTGTTGACTTCCTCAGAAAGTTATCGCTCCCGACCACACATCAGGCTTTAATCTCATTCAGGCTCCCTCTTCTTCACAGCGCCCTCTGAGTCGGCCATCACCGGTCTGGAGCATTTGCTGTAACTTTGGAAATACCCCCACTATAGGCTTGAACTCTTTTTGAGCTCGGATTGTGTGTTGGTGCAATACCTTTGGTCCCGTGTTCACAATAAGGGAAACTAATTTAAAGAGCTTCCAAGTGTAATCTTTTAAGCTACACCTCTACTACATAATACCTCTGCAGTGATTGCCTGTGAGGGGCCATTTAAGACGTTTGTTTCTGGGACTTAGACATTTCATAATCACCCCATGATCTCATTTCATGGGCTTAGGCTGCTTTCATTCAGTGGGGCTCCGGCGGGGAGGGGCAGCGGATTTAATATTAATATTTATCATGGACCACATGACGGGTCTTAAATATATTGGAATGGAAATCCTCCAAATTGATTTCAATGTAAGTAATAGGTCACTACTGCGCGTAGCTTAGGCTGGAATCAATATCACAATGATAATGTTTAGAATGCATATATGTGCAGCCAATACCAATATTGGGGAGAACACATTTTCCTTATACTATTAGTTAAATCATTAACATTACTCTAATAAAATATGAATAAAAAATGAAACACATTCTAATATAACATATTAACATCTATTAAATCAGACAAAATGAACATAAAACTGTCAGTTTTCACTTTCAGTGTTTGCTTAGAATGATTCATGTTGACTGGTATGATCCTGGTATGGGAGCATAATGTTTTCTTAAATTCTTTATAGAGGCTTTATCAAAATTTAATCGGAACAGAACAATTGCTTTGATATTTAAATTGTTGTGTTCCTTAAGTTCTTTGAAGCAGCCATTTTGAACCAGCAAACCAATTGTTGAGCATTTTGGGGAAATAACCTTGCTTGCTTTTTTCTGCTGAGCGATACAGAGGCAAATATGATTCTTGAGTCTCAACAGGAAATATATGGGCAGTTTAAGTTGACTTAAGACTAGGGATGGGCAGTAAAGAAACTAAATTATTGTGATATGAATTTCATCAATAGCAATGCAGCAAAAGTCCAATATAAACAGATATAAGGCATAGTATGTATTTTGAAAACACAGTGAGGATGCATCAAACATAATGTGTTTCTGTTTAACAAGTGTTTGTCGCATTCTTTGCTCGCTCAAGAGTTTCAAAAATCGGTCTTTAAACTTTACACAAATACTTATAATGTTACTATTTGTTTATCCTCCGTTACAATTTTGATGCTAAGCTAAGCAAAGCTAACCAGTTTCAGGCTGTTTCCATATATTTACTGGATAGAGAGCGAGACTGTTCTCACTAAATGGAATCCTCCAATTCAAAAACTATTCCTTCAAGTGTCTTCCCTAAAAGTTACAGAAAATCTCCTCCTGTCGTCTGCAGAGCTGTGATACGTTTGTCATCATCCGCTGTCAACGACTCTAAATGTAAAGATTTTTTACTCCCACGCGATCACTGAGGGGGATGTTTAAACTAACGGCTGTCAGGGGGGGGGTTGGGAGGGGGGGGGGGAGGAGGTTTAACGAGGCTCGGCTGCAAAATGAGTCACAACACATCCTGGGGTAGAAATGTGGGACCGGAGCTGAGGCAGAGGGAGAAAATGAAAAGGGAGTTTTTATTTTAGGAAAGAAGTGAGAGAGAAAAAGGGGGGGGGGGGGGGGGGGGGGGTGGGTAATTCAGAGCTCTTCTCCTCCTTCTCACTCACTGCAGCTTCCCCAGACAGATTACTGGGCTTTGAAGGCGCCCTCTGCAGAGGCAGATTTTTAAAATGGGGGCCATTGGATGGGATTGAGAGGGGGGGGTTGGGGTGGAGAGGATATAACTCAGAGAGGGAGATTAGTATTGCCTGTGTGTGTGTGTGTGTGTGTGTGTGTGTGTGTGTGTGTGTGTGTGTGTGTGTGTGTGTGTGTGTGTGTGTGTGTGTGTGTGTGTGTGTGTGTGTGTGTGTGTGTGTGTGTGTGTGTGTGTGTGTGTGTGTGTGTGTGATAGTGACAGAATGAGTAGTTAGGAGTCTTTATGGATGTATGTTTGTTTACTGTATGTGCAGGTATTTATTCACGGTGATAAACGTTTGAAAGGTGTGACAGCGTAGTCTCAGCTCCACACCTCCGTCTTCCTCTCCTCCTGCCTCAGCTTCACTTCCCCTGCCGTGACGTGGAAAAGTTATAATCCACTCAGACGTGTTCTGATGCTTTTTTGCTCTCTGTTGAGTGTTGGCACTCGCCCACGCACTCCCTCTCTCTCTCACTCTCTCTTTCTCTCTAAATCCCTCACTCTCGTCTATTTCCACTGTCCCCAAGAAGGAAACAGAGAGAAAGAGAGAGAGAGAGAGCTACTGTATGGTATATGCTGTCTGTGTGGCAGCCATTATGTGGATCTGCCGTTTGTTGACTTGTTTGTTTGTGTACCCAGTGAAGACAGCATGACAATGTGTGTCTGCGTGTTGATTTGTTGCTGGCACACACATCCATCTGATTGCATGTACTTTGTCAGATGGTGCGTAATTATTGTATCTCTGTGTGTTCTATTATCTTGTAAGTGTGTTTACTGCAGCATGTAAGCATGTGTGTGTGTGCCTGTGTGATTGTGTGTGTTGGCTGGGTGCTGTGTGGTCCACAGTGGGGTCTCCTTGTTCACTGCAGGCCAGGTGTCTCTCCTCTCCTCCCTGCTTCCCCGGGTCCTGCAGGCTGTTTGATCCCAGGTTGGACTGTGGGAGAGTTTGTCGTGTGTTTGTTGATTCCTGCTCAGTTAAATCCCAAAAGTAGAGAATGAGAAGACCAACAACACACTCAGTGGTTTCACTTTGGAATCAAGAGATACCGCACCATCAGAGTACATTGTTCAATTAACAGTTGTATCATAAAGTCGTGTTGAATGTTGAGTTTGGTATCACACCTCAATGCGTTTTTCTTTTTATATCAACCACACTCTGTTTTGTTCGATTTGTTAACTCTTACAATCAAATACTTCAAGTGTTAGAACGGCAACACTCCCTCCAACACATTTCAATCAGTTAAACACACAATCACAATCTACAAATTGAATGTTGATCTTTCTTTCTAAATTCAGAAATGTATTATCCAGAATATCCTGCAGGCTTTTTCTTTAGTCCTTGTTGCATCTCTGTGTCTTTTATCTCCCGTCTCTCCAACTATTGATTATATTAAGCTCTGGTGTGGCAACAACTTGTTTTAATGATTTTGAGAGCTGAACCCTTTTCTTCATGAACTCGTTTTTTTCCAGGGGTGTTTACAAATTTCATATGATTCCCAGCCTTAATGTAATGACATGCACTACAGTGATGAGGTTCATATCTTTAGCGAATAGACGATGCACATTTGGGTGATTCTGGAGGTTTTTGTGAAGCACATCATCAGTAAAAATCTAAAATATTGAGGTGACCATGAGCTGGGTAGTGTCTGCTTGAGTCAGCAACAGCCACGGGTTTGATTCCAACCCGCGGTTCACTGCTGCCTAATACGATTTCATACTTGCACTGTCCTGACGATCAAGCTGAATTTCAAAAATATGTTTTAATCAGCATTGACTCTGTGCTTCAGTCCTAGATGAGTTTATTTCAAAGCTTTAGTCACGTTTGTTTTCATGTCGTTGTGCCTCTTGTATTCTTGTATCTTCTCCACCACAAAGTTAGATTCAACACAGAGTCACACAGGAAGTCAGGCGTGTGGTGTTGCTGCTGACGTCACTTGTCAGATGTTTCCCTTTCACTGCAGCGAGATGTGCGACTACCAATGAGTGGATTAGCAGATTCAGGTCACACTTTACATTGCCGTCATGTTCTGCTCTGCTCTGTTCTTGTTGGCTATCCATTCATTGCTGCAGAATAAAATCAAAAAACCAACGTCTGTCTCACTGAGCCATACCTCCCAGGCGTGAGAGTACCCACAATGCAACACCCAGCATTGCTAATCCTATTGGCTGGTGACGAATCACCGACATTCTGCAGTGTATGCGTCACAGCCGAGCAGAGTTCCAGGACGAGGCGAGGCTAAATGCTTAACTACACCTTAAGCTTGTCAGATATGAATGAGCTGGAGGACACGTAATGGAGCTGGTCTTAGATTAGTGGCTTTTGTTAGTGTGGAGGGATGTGTGTGTGGTTCTGTGTGTGTGTATCTGCAGTACGTTAGCATCAGGGACCGTGTTGGCGTTGTCTGAAGGGAGAACCTCCTCGCTCCTCCACTGACGTTGAATTAGCAGAGCTTATGAAACGATTTCATGTTAATACGACCAAGTACAGTTCCTTAATCTACCGTGATTCCCTCTGTAGCATGGACTTAATGCTTAAGAGTACCCTGATTACTCCTCTGTGCTATACATGTACTTTTACTCCCCTCTGAGGGAAGAGCAGGAGACCCAAAGCTGGACTGACCCATGGACAGGCAAAGTTAGAGAGACACTGGACGACAACACAGGAGAGCGGAAGTTTCACATACAGAGAGACAAACTTAAATTGACCAAAAAAACATTTCTATTCATGATTTGACTTTTGGTTCACAAATCATCCAGGCATTTTGATTCCCATTCAAGAACAAACACAGAAACTATGCCACTACACACACGCTCACATAACATTATCTAGCTCCATTGACTTGGTAACATGGGCAAAGTGGAGCCGGAGGGGGGGTGGTATAGAACAAGAAAACAAGGGGCATAGGGGAAGGAGGGGGTTCAGGGCCCAGGATTTAATTTCCGCTTTGCTCTGCGAGATAAGTCAAGCTTAATGAGGTGACAGAGAGCGATGGAGGGAGCAGTGCCGCTATGAGAGCTGGGGCGCCGAGAACAGGCAAGCAGAGAGGAGGAGAGACGAAGGGCAAGGAGAGAGGAGGAGGAGGAGGAGGAGGAGGATGAGGTGAAGAAGGGAGGGGATTTTTGGAAAGAAGTGTTATCCTGCAGATCCTGTCAGGTCAGACGCTTGAAGAGCAACAGAGGGAGTGTGTGCCCTGGGATACCTTTTGTGTGGAGTTGTGCGTTTGGAGAGAACTTTCCTTGCATCAAAAATGTATAGATTCCCAGAGTCAAAAAATGATTTCAACATTTGCTCTGTGTGTGTTTGTGTGTGTGTAGGTGTGTCTGTAGAGACTATGAGCCCTTCTGATTCTTGCATTGCTGACAGTAGATTTAGTCCTTTTGCTTGGAGCCATATTTACGGTGTGCGTGTGTCTGTCTGTGTGTCTTAGTTTGTTGTCTGTACTAATAAAGTTACACTTCATAGAGTCCTGCTTATACTATTTATTGAAATCATATATACAAGTATCATATTGAAGTTAAAGTTTTATGGTGTAGATGTGTTTTGTGTGAATTAGGTGAAATGAAGCAACTGTCCATGTTTCTCCAGTTTTTGTTTTTACTCGGCTGGCTGATCCAACAGTTCTGGCCTGGGCTAGTTTTTCCTCTTTTGTTATGAGAACTTACCTTTATTAAAAAAAAATATATATAATAGCAGTGGTTTCAGAGTGTGGAAGTTTAACAGATATGACACAGCCAGGTATAGATTGCAGAGGTCGACCACAGCAGGGAGTGAGGGAGTGGTTTCAGCTTGAAAGCGGGTGAAAGGTGACTCATGGAGACTAAGAGGAGCTGTCCCGGTGCTGTTTGCATAAGCTGACGCTGGGAGCTCTCCGCGGTGCTGAAGGAAGCATGAAGCCTCCCCACTTCACAGCTCCTCTCTTTCTTTTTAAGACAATTCCAGAGCCGTATTGACGTCGCCTCACATTATTGCGAGGTGCCAATAAATCCTCCCTTTATTAGACCTCGTGTATTGATCCCTTTTTCTCCTACTCCTCAGATCTCTAACTCTCTCTCTCTGCCCATTGCTGCTTAATCCCTGCTATGTTTTTCCCCCCTCATTCTTCATTCGGAGGGAAATGTCAAGCTCTATCTCTGTCGTGATTCTGTGAACTCTGTAGTGTGAGGGGGAAGGCTGAGGCTGAGGGAGCAAGGAAAGGGGTGCCCCTCTCAGGGGCTTAAAATGAGAGATTTGCCTAAATGCCAGCGAGGCTTTGATGGTGGCTCAGATAAAATTGAGGCAAAGGGAATGATATTTACATTCTCACTATGGCCTCATCACTGTCAGACAGGAGATGCAGCTAATTTGTCGGGGCCAGCAAGGTCCAGAGTTTATGCTTTATTGCTGTGTGTCTGTGTGACTGTATACATTTGTGAATAAAGGTTTTCCTTTGTGTTACTCGACACTGATAGGATGTTGCATGCACACAGGCGCGTATCTGAAAATGCTAAACAGGTGGGAGATAAGCTTGAATGATTTGTTGTATATTGGTGTGTGCATACACGTGTGGGTTTGTGTGTGTGCGCACCTGTGTTCCCCTGAGATGCGAGAAGGTGTGGTTGTGATGTTAATCCGGCTGTCACGCTAAGAAAGAGTCCTGCGGGGAAAAGCCTGTTGTGTCTGGAGTTCTCCACAGGACACCCCTTTTATAAATATACCAAGCACACGTACACACACACAAACACACACACTTCAGATCCAGTCATTTTGTAGTTGTCTTTGTTTTCCCATTTTTGCAGTGAGCCTGTGAGTTGAGCTGATGGATGAGATTGATGCCCTGTTATTGGACGTTAAACTGGGTTTCAGGGGTTAGGGTTAGTCTGTGTCTGTCTGGTCTATGTGCACCATGGATTCCACCTGCCCGTATACAGTGATTTAGTTATTTGGGACTTGTTGATTGGTTAGATGATAGAGTGTCTGACGTCTACGTGTTGTGAATTCAGGTGTTGTGTTTGTCAACCCTTTTGAAGTTCATAGAAGAAAGCAGTCTTTCCGTTTGAATGGGGAATATGAATGAATCACTGTATTTATTAATAAGCTGTATTCAATTCTCAGCTGCCGCAAGAATAAACCCTAAATAATGAGCCATGCAGAACGTTCATATATGAAGCGATTGTGTTCAATAACATATATGATTATGAAGAAAAGGAAAGTGATAAAAAGAGGAGGAGCAGAAAAAGTGGGGAAGCACCACATCATGTTATGAAGTGGAGGGGGAGTAACAGCTTCTTTCACCACCTATTCTAACACGTCCCACAGCTATATGTGATTTCACACTGTGTACATTGTACGCACACGCACACAGACACACACACACACACACACACACACACACACACACACACGAGGAGCCCAGAAGGACTTTTGTCAAATCTTCACCTCTGTTTACACTTACACATCAATACATTCTTCTTCATGATCCGGCATGCACAGTCTGCACACACACACAGACACACACACAAACACGCACACACACTCTGGGCCTCGGGGGTGTAATCTGTCTTCTGTTATCCATTAGTGCAGGTGGATGGAGCAAAGTGGAGACACAGGAAACAGCAAATGAGAGAGAGAGGAAGTCAGAGAGAGATACAGTTTGTTGTCGGTAGCTGCAGGACAGAGGAGTGTGACACAGAAAGACGATATCAGAGCGTCTGAGATGAATTCCTCCCCTCAGGTGACCTTATGTATGTCTGTAGCATGTGCAGTATCCTCAGCATGTTTGTCTTTTGTGTATTTATTTTTCCTGCCAGGCGAGTGGTAACAGACAGCGCGGCCTCGGGCTGCACAGGCCAGTGAACCCTCGGCATTTGCATTACTAGACGTCCGCTTGTATCTCCTCTACAGCTGTCAGGTTACGCTGTAGAGGGCAGACATTGACATTTCTGACTGTCTAGTTAGCCTTTACCTCGTGTGCATCCCCACATCCCCCCCCCCACACACACACATTCAAACACAAGGTAGGTACATGGTTTTCAAGAGAAGACTTCCTGTCTTAGCTGGAGATGTGGGAGATGTGCATCTTTCAGTTTGGGCTGAGAAATATCAGGAGAACGTTTTAATTTGCTTTTAAACAACATTAGAGACGACAGCGCTGACATCATCAGTTTTCCAGTTTTGACTGACTGCTTGAGTGTCGGGAGCAATTTGGGCTCAACACCATTTTTGTGAGGACATATTTGCCGGCACAGGCTTTTTGAGGGTTAAGAGCTATAGGCATTAGTTGTGATGGTTAAGGTTGTGGGTCAGTTACACAAATGATGATTATTTCCAAATATACATGGGCTTAGGATTTTAATGTTATTTTTCCATTGTTTTCAGCTTTCAATTTTTTTAAGAGTTTATATATAATAAATTTAGGTGAAATCCAAGTGTATTCAACCCATTGTTTTTTCCCCCTGCTTTCAAACCTGTCTTATTGTCCCACACGGATTCTCCTTGAGTGACAAACAAGCTCCCCGAGCAGAGTGAAAGTCACTTTAAATGAAAATATAATACAATCTACATCAAAAGTAGTCTGAGTATACAAACTCCACAGAAGGAAGTCTAAAATAATCCAACTGTGAAATGTAATCCGCAACAGAAGCTGCAAAAACAATGTAAAAAATCTAAGTCTCTAGTCGATGGAAAAATATCTCTACAACAGGATCAATCTGACCGGTTGGTTGGACTCGTCCTCAGATGATTTCCCAGTGTGCTTAGTCCTGTGTCTCCAGTAAACAAAGGAGGACAGGCAGACACTTGCACCACTAAAGGGATAAACACATACAGGAGAGAATGATCTGTTAGATTGATGCTAGTTACCGTCTGTTTTCGACAGTGCTACACGGTGAATCTGAAGCTCCCTTACCTCAAGTCTTCAATGTTATATAGTTGTATTGATGCTGTCAAATCTGTTTTGAGGTGTTTATTTGTGGATAATATAAATGAGATCTGAAGGCATCACTGTGCGTGTTAGGAACTTCTGGGAGTTTTTCTTTCAGACATTTTACGAATCAAAAGATTATTTTAAGAATGTCTCTTTTCCAGGATTGTCTTTCCGTGTCTCTTTTCCTCCATAGACGAGTTCATGCACCGACAAATACAACCTCACACTCGGTTCACACTGTAGGTGCTGCTCGACGTGTCATGAGGGAATCCTGGGTGTTAACTCGAGGCTCATAGAGCAGCTGGGTCTCCTCTGGATGGCACGGACACACTGAAACAGATATGTTGTTACTTGTTGAAAATGGTTGTAGCCAGAGCAAGTCTCAGGGCATTCAGCAGCAGCCCAAGTAGAGCTGATATAATGTGATACGCCCACAGACCCCATATAGCTGCACGGCCCACGTTTAATTCTCTCACGCACTGGTTTGTAAAAACGAGTTGAACGTGCTATCGATGTCACTGTGGCGTCTTAAAAGGAGTTTTCAGACACTATTTTAAAATGAAAAACAAGTTGTCTGTATTACTTCAGGTTCCAACTCCACACTTTCTGTGAACTTCACTGTTCTCCTCCTGCTCCTCCTCCTCCTCCTCCTCCAGCCGCGGCCCCCAGCCTCTGCTCCGTGCCAGATGGTGCTGCCCATCACTGTTAACAGGCAGAGATGGGGAGAAGGAGAGAAAAGTGAGACAGGGGATAGCCAGGCGGCCGGTCCATGTATTATTAATTGTGAGTAATAGAGGCTTGTATGGTTGTATACATTATTGAGGCCAGGTCCTTCCGAGGGCAGTTTAGCTGAAGTGGCGCTTGGCTTAATGGATTTGGACAGCGTCAGGCAGCGGGCACATTTCACCAGGTGTCGAGGGTAAAGTTAACAACACGCTGAGTGTAAATCTGAAACTTTTAAGTGAATTCACACCGGGGTTGTGCGAGTGTTGAAGGAAACGGCAACAAAGTTTGAAGAAACATCCCTGGCTACGGTTAGAAATGAGAAATGTTCTATATTTAGATAACTTGAAAGATATCAATGAATGGGATGAGCACTAAAGATGGATTAAACCTCAGGATTGCTGCTGTAACCAGTGTATTTGTAATATATGATTTATTTGTTTAGTTTATCCGTCTTACATTTTGTATTTATCTGCTAAAATGATTTAGATATTTATTTTTTTCCATGAAAGGATGTAAAAAAACTTTTAATGAATTATTGTGCCGATTTGATTTGGATACCAATATATCAGCCAATAAATGAAAAGAAAAACCTTGATGATTCTTAAGATGACATTATCAAACCCTTAGCACACAGAAAAGTAATTGTATTTAAACATAGACTTTATTGTAGATAACCATGAATACATTTACATCAAATTCAAAGCCAGTTTCACATCTTCTCTGCATGATTGACTCTGTAAAATAAAAGGGTTGATATCACCGGCAAAAATAAACAAGATGTCGTTATGTTTGTTAAAGTCTCATATTGGCTAAATCTATTGAAACAGTCTATATCATCCTATAATGATATTTATTCCCCTGGGTATACACATATTTCAGTAATTCATTAAATCTAGTGCAGATCACAACTGATGACATTACTTCCTGTATTATGCAACATGCATTGGAAAAGGTAAACAAAGATAAGGAATCTGACCCGGGCGCTAAATGCCAACAAGTGTTGTTTGATCAACATTCAAAAGGCGCCGTTTGATTCCCGACACTCTCTGAACCTGAGTCCAAGCACATTTGTGTCAATATCTACCTCTCGACCTTATTCATATTCTCCACCACTGTGTGTGTTTGTGTGCGCTGCCTGAATAACAGATGAAGGATCTGGAGGCTGGACGCACTCTTTGCATGGGACTCAGTTACTGTTGAACCGTAGAGATAAGTCACATTTACAGTCCGGTGTGATCCATCTTCCATTTATAGCGAGTGGTGGTTATAGTACTGAAGATATCTGCCTACCTATCAACCGCACAGATCTAATCTGATATTGGTATTGTTTTGTGGCCTGCATTAGCATCCGCTTTCCCGCTGCCTCACGTGTAGCTGTATGAAAACATGACACTGATACGAGGATTGTTGAGAATGTGTTTCTTGTACTTTGCCTGTATTGACTGACTACTCAAGCTCACGTGCACACACACACACAGACACACACTCTGACTGTGCATGTCGGAGACGTGCGCTCAGAGGAGGAGGAGGAGGAGGAGTGTCGGGGGTGATCCTCTCAGCTCGGTGGCAGGTCTTGTCATTGGAAAGAACAGTATCACTCTGCATTTACATTGATCCTTATTAGGCCTGGAGATTAAACCCTCTGGAGGCTCGAGCTAGCTACTGTAAGGCTGCAGCGCTTTCTAGTATGTACCACTCTATACACAGGCTGAACCACACACACGCACATACTGACACACATATGCACACACACACACACACACACACACACACACACACACACACACACACAGACTCTCCCTCGGTCACTCAACACTCTTGTAGTCATGCTTCAGCGTTAATCTAGGACAGCCACCAGGAGACATTTCTCTGTCTGAACCTTTTTTCCTGCGGATTTTCCAATTTGCACTCTCACAGCAGGTTTTCTTGTGATATATTTAGAAATGTGCAGAAATTACTGCACACGCTATTCAGTTTTCAGAATAACTCGATATTTTTATAATCCGCACAAGTTGCCGTTAGAATTTAATGTTTTAAATCAAAGCATCAGGTGTTTTCTCTTATTTAATTTGGAAACAGAAGATGGTTTTGATTTCTTAACTTTCTCTTATTCCTTTAAGCACCTGCGCGGTCAATCACGAGCCTCCATGGTTTGCCTGAGTGGAGCGAGGTGGGTGCAGCTGGGTGTGTGATGGGATGGATGGAGGTCTCCAGGGTAACAGGACAGGTCACGCGGCTTTGTCATGTTGTACCGTTTCCAATTATATTATGGGCTGTTTGTTTCCTAACCCTGTGATGCGCTGTCACCCTGGCAACTAGCCAGCAACCGTAACATCCAGAGCACCTTTGTGTGTGTGTGTGTGTGTGTGTGTGTGTGTGTGTGTGTGTGTGTGTGTGTGTGTGTGTGTGTGTGTGTGTGTGTGTGTGTGTGTGTGTGTGTGTGTGTGTGTGTGTGTGTGTGTGTGTGTGTGTGTGTGTGTGTGTGTGTGTGTGTGTGTGTGTGTTTTGGTACTTGTGCCAAAGTGTGAGTCGCACAGAAGGACTAAAACGAGTGCAAAGAAAAGTGAAGGTGGAGAAAGGAAACAAATACACTCACATACTCAGCCTCAAGCTCACAATTTCCACTTCCTTAAAATTCCTACACACTCTGCAACGTGAGAGGCTTTTAAAAGCGAGATGTCTAGCAATTGACAATTTTCCTTTTTTAACGACACCCATCCAAACCTGCCTTTGAGCACATATCCATATACCCACATCAGCCCAACTCATATTGTCTGTAATATTCTAGTGGATATGGAGGAGTTGCTTGTGCTGTTTCAGCAGGGGAGACATTTACACTCTGCAGATATAATGTGCATTTAAATCTGGATGGGACTAACGTTAAGTGTTATCACCCGCTGCACAACTTTTCTCCAAAGGGTTTAAATCGTCTTCTACATGGGAAAAAAAAAACACTTACACGTTCATCACAGGGTCACGGACTGAAAGAAGGAAGGAGGCTGACAGAGAAAGAGAGCGAGCGAATATCATTTGCTTTGTGTCTGAACGCTGTGTATCCTGCAGAGAGCACTGCGATAGGGATCAGGGTGTAGTCCTGGTCTGACATGAGCCGCAGAGCACCAGATAGGTGGAGGGAGTGTGCGAGTCACGGACAGGGGAGCAGGGCCGGGGGGAGAGCGAGCGGGAGATACAGATCAGGACCTGGAAGCTGCAGTGCTCTCGTGTCCTGTCATAGATGAGAGGCAAGGTGATAAGGACGAGGAGGAAAGGAGAAGGGAGAGGAGGCATGGAAGTGGAGGGGCCGAGGAAAGGGCACCGCGAGGCATCGGGCTACTTGTTCTGGAGTGGAGCGGCGGGTGAAGGGATCAGAGCGGGAGACAAAATGTCAGAGTCGCTGCACTTTATAATGGAAAAGGAGAGAAAGTTCAGCAGGAACACATTAAGGTTCAAATGCTCAATTGTTTTTCTGCATCAGGCAACTCCAAAATGTTTCTCTGTAGCTATTCCGGCGCAATGTAAATGTGAAAGCAGCGTAAAAACACCAACACATGCACGCCTCGTTGACTACTAGTCTGTGTGGAAACTGAAATGACTTATTCTATATATCCAGCACATGTACAGAATGCATTTAATGTGATTTCCCTGTTTTTCAGTACGTGTATGTATTTTTAAAAGTAAAGATTGTCTGTACAGACTCTTGTGCATCACTTAATGTGTGTATCTGAAGTGTGTGTGACGTCTGACATCATTACACCTCTCCACAGTGGGAAATCAGTCGTGCTGTCAACCAGTACTGCAAGACGCCTGCTCGGTGTTTGATTTAAAAAATGATGTTGCTTCCATCCATCCGTCCATCCATCAATCTGTCCATCCTATATAAACAGCAGATAGGGTTTTGCTATATGATGTGATGCATAAATAAAATATGATATAATGATATAAGAATATCAAACTTATTCCGAGAGAACTCCTATTTCTTATTATATCATAACTATATTATATTCATAATTCAAACACACTAATCAGAAAATGTATAAATTCACAGTTTGTTAGTAAACCTATAGTCTATAGATGATAATTAAAAAAAAAAAAGAAATATGGAAGAGACAGAGAGGGAGAGAAAATATGAAAGTGAGAGAGAGAGGCTCTCGTTCTCAGAAGTGAAGGCCCCGAACTGGGACCAGTTTGTGTAAAAACTTTCAGGTTTTTCTACCAGAGCTGAATTTCAGTTCTCCAGCCTCAGGCAGCCAAATAAGTCTCTGACCCGATGATTGTAGGTGGACAAAAAAAGGGAGTTTCCAACTGGGCAGGTTGATCCGTCCAGCCAGGAAAGTCTTGCATGCTACTGCATCAGAGCCCATTTGAATATATTATGATGTTGCTGTAAAATGCTAAACCAATTACTTCCTTGTAATATAAGGAGTCCAGTATGTTCACTGCCACATGTTTTACCTCCTAATACACACGGGAACCACCAGGTTATAAAACTGATTAAAGTGCAGCCTCTTTATTTTGTTTCTATAAAACCCTTTTTACTTCCTTCAAGAATAAATCAAGCTGCCTTAACAGCCTGCTGTCCATTATTTGGACATTTGGCTATTAAGGTTATGGGGTTGGTGATACAGTTCGGCTGTACTGTATAATAGAACACATCTCTTGCTGCGTTCATGAAATAGACCTCACACTTAATTTCCTATAAAGGGGGAAATGGAATTGGGTAAATAAGCTTCTTAAGAAACGAATGAGACCATTTCACAGAGCAGGAGAGACGTTTATTCTGTTTATACGAGTAACTCTTCCAAATGAGTCCATCGCTTAACCCGCGAAACTGTAAAAAACACAATTTTATTCTACAGTTTAAACTGGAGAAGGGTTGTTAAGTATTGTGCTGCAGAAGGGGAAGGTGTAGCTGCATTCCCTCTGTTTCCAGTCTTTATGCTAAGCTAAGCTAACCAGCAGGTGGGTGCAGACATGAGATTGGTATACAGAAGACATAATATTTCCCAAAGTGGGCAACTATGACTTTAAACCATCATCGATCCCCCTGATGGATCCCATTGATGAACTGTAGCTCTACGTGTCTAAAACGAGAGGAGAGAGAGGAATGACAAACGCCAGAGACGACAACAACAACAACGGCAGCTTTATACCAGTTTCTCTCTGATTGGTTAACATTGCCAGTCTGCACCACATCACCAGCAGTTACAGGAGTTGGTTTACCTAATGTAACTTGACCACGGCGCTCTTCTCTGGTATTTGACGGATCGTTGACTTTATATGTCCCCGGCCTGCTGGCGCTTGTAGTCGATTTTGTGTTCTCGTCTGGATGGAGATTCACACAAAGGTCATGAGGATGAAGATATGGGGGGGGGGGGGGGGGGTGAAATAACAGTCCGAAGTGTAGACGAGACCTTATATTACACCCTCACCAACAATATATATATTTCTAAATCTGTGACTCTAATGTGTTTGGTTCTTTTAATCCGTATTTACAAAATTCCAGTATTCCCATGCATGACCAAATTTAAAAAACAAACATTTTAGCGCACGAGCTGTGAACAATGCTGCTGTTCTCTTGCACACAGACACTCACATGAATAATCATCTTTGGGTTTCGCCCTGAAACCTCGCTGCTGTTATTCTCATCCGGTTGCCCAGGAGACCGGCGGCATGTTGCTGCAGGTAGATGCAGAGCTGGAGTTGATGCCTTCCTGCCTCCCGTCAGAGCCTCAGTTCTGAAGATCACATGCCCACTTCAAACAAAGGGATTTGTCCACAGGCACAGACTCGCACAAAAAGAAAACACATACCACACTGTACAGTAGGTCATCCTCTCTCTCTCTCTCTCTTTCTCTCTCTCTGCTGGTCGTCCCTCGCTGCCACTCGAGTCCGACTCATCTTCTCAATTTTTTTGTTCTGGAGTACATTCTTTTTCTTTTTTTTTCTCTCTACCTGTTGGCATCCCTCATCTTTTTTTTTATTTCATCTCCTCCTCGCTCTCCGTCTCTCCTCTCTGTGATTTATGTTACTAAGCAGAAGTCCCCCCCCGTCACAATGTTCATTGGTGGAGCTCCCGTTCTGCTGCTGTTACATAACGGCTCCCCTTCTCATCTCAGCGCAGACTAACTGGGATCGTGAGATACACCCCAGTTAAGTGAAAGCAAAGAAAACCCCCCCCCAAAAAAACAAACCCTCACCCGTCTTATCCCCTCACATCTCCTCCGCTCAAGAGTCAACCTGTTGCTGGGAGAGGGGCAGCAGATCAGAAAGAAGGAAAAGAGAAATGGAAATACACTCGCTGGGAGTTGAGAGTCATCAAAAGAATTTGCTGAGCACTGAGTGGATGTCGGAGCCGCCGCAGTTCATTTGAGCGTCTCCCCCCCCCCCCCCCTTCTCTATTCCTCGGTTGCATAAAAATGTATTTGAGGTCTACGACTGTAGAGAGTAAGTGCACAGAGAGGGAGGAAACACAATTTTTGTCTTCTTTGACCGACACTGGACTGTCACAAGGACCGCTGGAGCATCACAAGGCCGTTCTGTGGAGGGGAAGGTGGCTGAGGACACGGGGCTGTGATCTGAGCGATTGCTTTCGGTTTCGAAGACGCTCAAAAGATGTGAATCGTCTGTCAGGTTGTGATCGTGTTCTGGTGCTCAGACAGAGGGGAAGAGGGAGAGGCGAGGGAAGGAATGAGATCGTTTGGATGTTTATGTCTACAACTTTTACGATAAAGTCGTTTCCAGACATGAACTCCTGAACATGCGCGTCTTTGGGTTAACATTGTCTGGTTCAAATCCTGGTTCCGCAGAGTCCCATGTGGGTTTGGATGTTCTCCCCGTGTCAACGCTGGTTTTCTCTGGGTTCTCCAGCTTCTTCCCACAGTCCAAAAACATGCAAAAAAAATAATAATAAAAAAGGTTTGGGAGTTGGCCTTTCACGTATGATTGGAGATTGTTTGGGTCAGGTCACAACAACAAGAAAATCTCCGGTGAGTTGTTGTGCGTGTGTAGAGCATGCAGGAAGCAGGACATGATAAATACATGACATCAATTTCGAATCTCGTCTTTCAAAGTTGACATCTTCATCAGCCTCCTATTTGTTTACCTCTTTACATCCTGAGTTGTGTTAGAAATGTCATCCACACGCCCTATCGCTTTTTTATTACTGTGCTCTCAAATGTGTCCACTCTGACATTTTACCATCAGGGGGCCTGACGAGTGACGGGCGCTCAGATAAAGCCCCTCTGGAAAATGTCCAGAGTTCCTTGCGTGTCTGAAAAAGCAGCGTATCTCTCTTTGTGTTGACGTGTGTGCATCAGGTGTGTCTTTATAAAAGGAGAAGGTCAATAACGTTGAAAGCTTCTGGCTCTGAGCAAAGAAGCCTCGAAGCTGCATGGATGTATAAGTCACATCAAACAGGCCTTGGCTTCAAAGCAGACATATAGGTTCAAACAACCTAAAAAGCAGGACAACCAAACACATGAATACATCTATGCTGTTTGAACACCACTGTTATGATGCTACCTGGCTTTAGATGAACGAATGTGTTGTGTTCTGGCATTTAAGATCAGAGATTTGGATTTACTTACACATGGGCACGATTTCAATCCTAAATGTTTCATCCAGCGTCTTTACTTTATCAATATTGTTTGATCTTCTGCGCGAATGGAGCTGTTGTCTCAATCACAGCCTCCTCTCACCCGCGACCCGGCTTTTACCGATCCGCCGCGTGTCCCCCCCCCCTGTGCCGCAGAAGACACCGTGCATCCTCCCGCCTCCCGCCTCCTGCATTTCCTCTTTGCAGGAGCCTTTGAAAAATAATAGGTGTGCACTGGGAGCACTATTGATTTGGTCTTGTCGTGCTCTGGGAAAAAGTGAGCTTTATTCGGTCCAAAATAAAGACCAAAGAAGAGGATAAAAATGGGCCGCGTTTTTAAAAGGCCTTTCACATCCAATTTATGTTTCTTTTCCCTTTCTACTTTTTTGTCCACTTGTCCATTTATGCCTGTTTTTCTCCCACTCTGTTCTGTCCATCCTCCCGTCTTTCTTGTCCGTCTCCTTTTTGTTTCTCCAGTTTCTGCATCTCTCTCTGTAGCCGCTGACTCTTTTTTATATGTCTGTTTATTCTTCATGCCTCTCTATCAGGGCCACAACTGTCTCTCTACTGTTTTCTTTATAAGCCAGGCAGCAGGTAATGCCCGGCTTTGACCGCACGCGCCCACACACACTCCTGTGCCTTCGTGACCTAAACCTTCGTGTCCTCCCTGATTCTCCTCCTGGGTAGCCATCATTCTTGCTTCACGATGTGCTCCAGGCAGAGTAGTGCTGCCTCCCAGAAATACACTTGCGTGCCGCACCTTACGGTACAAACACACACGTGTGCACCGACTGACGAGAGCAGACGTGCACGCTCGCTGTGCACACACACTGCCGCGGTGTCGGTGAATGAGAAGTAGCCGTGTGTTGTGCGCCCGAGGCACTCCTCCTCCTAGCTACTGATGTCAGTTCGAGCCAAGTGGCTGCTCTTTCATGTTGCTGAGACAGTGTGACCGCCGATGCTAAATGTTTGCATGAGGGATGAATGCATGCTCGGGGGGGGGGGGGCGAATGGATGAATAAATTGATATGTAGCTTGATGAATAAATGAAGATGTGGCACCGACATTTAAAGTACGTCAGGGGAACCAAAGGGAAGGTCTCTGCCTCAAGATACATCCATCTACTAATTACAGAAATCTGTATCTGTCTGTTTGTGCCTCAGACATCTCAAGAACTGTTCATCTTATCGACTTCACACTTGGGCAATATCCAACTTGGTGGAATTTAAACAGGTGATACATTACATTTTAACAAACCTTGACTAAACGGGTGACCAGTGGTCTGTAGCAGCAGAGGCTAGGAGTGTCGGTCACAACAACATGTTTACAACAACGTGTGCTTTCATGACAATGGTGACGACAACTGATTGTCCAGTTCAGGGTTCTGTGTCCGGAGTTGAGCTTGAGCTTTGAAGAGCCGTGTGTGCAGCAGCTGTGGTGCAGCGTCATGGTTCTGTGGACTGAGTCCTGCAGACTTTCCTTATTGGGTGTGGATCAATCACTGCAGGTCACTTTGACAGTTTCCGATGGAAATTGCAGCTCAAGCGATTAGTTCATCCCAAAAAGGAGAGTTTAGAACAGGCTCTGCTCTAATTGAGTTGAACTGAGTGAAGCTGAAGTTTGGGAGAGATCCTGTTACTGACTGTGGTTACCACATATTGACCCAATATTCATTATTTGCAATTTGATTAAAAAAGCTGATGAATCTGTATCAAGATGGGTAGAGAAGGTCTTGACCTCCGCTAGAATTTATATAATATATCACTCACATGAAAGTAAAGGCCACCAAACAGCCTTCATTCATCCGTGAATATTAATACAACAATTTGTCTGTTCCTCAGTGCGATGTGTCAGTGCTGCATTGTTGCAGAGTTGTGTTGTTGGTGTTGGGACAAGCTTCCATCAGTAGCTGCGGGGGAAAGACGGTAGATGTGTGAGCGGGAGATTCTTTTGTCTTGTGATCTACAATGTGAGGCTACAATAAAGTGCCAGACAGTCGATAATGTGCCGGATGTGCGCTGCTTGTAGATTTCACTTCATTCTTATTCACATTTGCATGCACGTTTCCCGGGCCCGCTCCGACATGACAGCACGAAAACATATTGTTTGGCAGAATGAATGAGAATATGAAAGAGGACGCGTTGTTCAAGAGGCTGCTCTTTGTGAAGTATTTCCTCCTGCTCCATTAGCAGCCACCAGCGTCATCGCTCTGATTAAGTTGCATAAGAGAAAAGAGAAAATTTGGCCTCATTTACTTCCCCTGGGAGGGAAAGAAGTGTGGAGCTGGGGAGCGGATGAGGGAGGGAGGGAGGAAGGGGAAGGGAGGGAGGGTAGGAAACACAAAACAAGGTGTCCTTGTGATCACATTGCAGCACTTTGAAAGTGTTTGTCATTTGATTGCTCAGAGGTAGAAAAGCTCTTAGAGCACATGGGAAGAAATGGTTAGGACGATGGAGGAAAACGAAGAAAAGGGAGGGGGCTGGAAACAGAGCTCTATAAATAGTGTGTGTGTGTGACTGTGTGTGTATGTGTGTGTGTGTGGGACTGTTTGTGTCTGACTGTGTGTGTGTGGTCCCTGCAGCTTCATTGAGGCAACTTTGACTGTCGACTTCTGATTATGCAGAAGGGAATTAACCTGTAGCGTCACCCCAGGCTGCAGCAGCTTATACCTTTATGCATATAATTGTCTTTGTGTATGTGTGTGTGTGTGTTGGTAATACAGTCATGTACAACCTCTACATGCCAACACTAATTTGTGACCAAAACAAGATCATTTCTATTCAGTCTCCCACCTTGTTCCGTCGCACATAACTGAAAAAGAACCTATTCACAATCCACCTTAAATATGTCTTTGTCCCATGGGGACAGTGCACACGGTGCAACTTGTCTGCGTCTCTGCTGGTGTTGTTGTCTCCCGCCTGTGCAGCTACGTGGGGGAGAAGCCCGGGCCTGTCATTGTTTCCCAGAAGACACCAGCAGGTTGGCTGTCATGGAGGCTGCTTACATCTACATGATGATGTGCAGAGATTTGACAAAGGGGGGGTCGACCTGCTAGGAGATCCTGAGGAGGGTGATTCCTGAGCCGCACCAAACGAAGAGTGGGATGAGTGCGAAGGAGCCAGAGCGGTTGTGTCACGTGCACTGTTTTAAAATACACGATTCCTTCAGGTTGGTGAATGATGAATGGAGGTGTGTGGATCTTAATCCTATGTGTCATCTGTTGGCGTTTGAAGATGAGGTGACTGTCTTCAGATCACATTTCTTGGTGTTTAACTTTCTTTTGTAGTCATCGCTGTTCTTCCTGGCGGCTCTTCTGCCTGTCTGTCATCGCCTCATGAAAAATAAAAAGCATGACTCACCTTACGGGAGTTTTTAAAGGGCTGATGCACCAGTTTTACACAAAAAGTTCAGTTATAGTTCTGTTATTGAATTCCAGCTTATATAGAGCTGGACTGGAGTCTTATCTCCTCTGTCTTTCGCTGCATCTCTGCACAGTTTTTATTTTTTCAATAGTTGTAACAACTCCTATTGTTTTCAATGTGCTATACAAATAAATACATAGTCTGACTTAATAATGATTGTATCCTGTTTAATTGACTTCCATTTATTGTACTTTTAATGGTTATTACAGTTTTTAAATCTATTTAAAGGTTTTAATCATCAGCATTTTTATTAGCTTTTTCTTTACTAAAGTGGCTCATTTGTGAAGCACTGTGAACTGCACTAACTGTATGAAAGGTGCTACACAAATAATGTTTAATTGTTTTATTGAATAGAGAAGTTAGATCCAGGCTCTGGGCTAAAAGTCGGGAAATCCTGGCCTCTCCTGTATTGACATTGTTCTACTTCAATGGATCTCTGTGCTGTATTTTATTGCTGGAATAGTCCTTTAAGTTTAGATATGTTGCATTATTCACATTGCCTCTATTGCCTCGGTTCCCAAACTGGGGTACATGTACCCCAAGGGGTACGCGAAGTGGTTCAGGGGGTACGTGGGGAGAACATTTTATCTGCATTTTCAAAGTGAAAAAGCCCATTACATTTTCAAACTGAGCTATAAATAATCGCGCAATATTAAATAGTCTGAATAGCCAACTCGCATTGCCAAAAATACCCATATTCAGCAAAATAATTACACTGCCAAAAAAAGTTACAGGTAGGTTAGTGACCGTTAGTCAAAACTAGGGATGGGCATAATTAATCGACAATCGATTAATTGATCCTTAAGAATTTCGTAGATGACATTATTTTGTCATCTACGATTATTATAAGTCCTGAAATCCCTGACAATTTCAAAGTTTCAAGTGTTATAGGCTGTATACGTGCATGGGGGGGGGGGGGTAGCTGGAGATAGAATGTCTGAAGGGGTACGAGACTGTAAAAAGTTTGGGAACCACTGCTCTATTGTATTCAGCAGAACAAGCAGAATGTTGCTTTTACCAATCAGGATGCAAAGGTATATAAGTTATTGATGGAGACGGTGTGAGAACCTGGTGGAGCAGAGAAGGCCTGCTGCCTTCAGGTACTCACATCCGTAGGATTTCATACTTTTTTTAATATCAATATTACATTCATGGATTACGAATTATCAAAAATATCAAACTACCCATATCTACACATTAAACTCTGCATGATATGTGCACTAGGTGTCCAGAATTGAGCTGAAAACATTTTGTCCAAGTAAAAAAGTGTTAAAAGGCTCTGAGGGGCAGTTTCTCTCCTTCCAAGGAGTCTGGCTTGAATCCAGGCGCACCAGAGGTAGACTTGAGCGAGGCATTTAAAGACTTATACACACATGAGCACACTATGTATAGACACCAGGGGGGGGTTTATACTGAAAGAGAGACAGTGTACAGTGTGTGAGGAGCCAGTTCTCTCTTTGAAAACTTTGACATTTATGGACATCAATCCCCAGAGGACTCGGCTCATCCACTGCTTAAATACCACCACGGAGAAGCCGAGATGGAGAGTCAGCTCGTTGTCTTAATGAGGCGATGATGGAGGCCGGCATGATGAGAGGAATTCCAAGTTGAATATGGAGTCGTAAATGAGAGCGCCGGCGCCATGTGTGCCTTTGCCGGATTGCGATTGCAGTACCACAGAATTATTACGCCGTTGCTTTGATCAAGAAACGAATGACTATGCGTTGCTTTTTCTCTCCCTCCGTCCTTCTCTCCTTCCTTCATATTTTATTCCCGTCTCTCTCTCTCTCTCCTTCGCTGTACTCTCGTTCTCCTCGTTTCCGAGGGAAGCCACTGCGGAGAGACGTTGGAGGAGGAAAGACGGGAACGGGGAACGACAGAAGATGGAGAGTGAAAGAGAAGAAGTGGGACGACCGAGGAGTAACGGATGAGTGACAGGAGAGATGGTGGAGGCAGTGGGGGGGACAGATGGAGAGATCGATGAATGGAGGGAGAGAAAGGGTCTTGCTTATATAAATGTTTGAATTTTGAAGGTGCTGCTGAGGATGTGCTGCACCACTCTCTCCCCCCCCCCCACCACCACCCCTGCTCCATCTCTTAGCCAATCATAACACCACACTGCTGTATTTGGGTCATAGCATCGTGTTGCTGCTGTCTCCACTGGCAGATGCATTGTGCTGTAATCTCCGAAAAATAGGCTGGGAGGAGGAGAAGAGTGGGAGAAAGTGGGAGAAGAGAAGGGTAGTGACAGAGGAGAGGAGCTTTCTCGCCAAAAGAGAAAAGAAAAAGGAAAACCCCTCAACCCAGTCGTTTTGTGATGTTCTTCCATCTTTGCCTCCCTTCCTCTCTTTCTCTCACCTCTACCTCTGTCCTTATTTTCCATTTATGCATCCTGCAGCAGCCGCCTGCACGAAGGTCATTCCCCCCGTCAGCGTGTGAGCTCCTCTCGCCGCTTTCATCCAGCAGCCGAAATCACACTGTGCCCAAGTCATCAATGAAATTGTCTCCAAAACTCCGGCGCTTAAAGTGGATCTGAAAATCGCTTGTGTTTAAGGAGAATGTCTGAGGCATCGATTTTCCTCCTGCTCGAACGCCCCGCTGATTTTTAATGGATGGTCCGTGGGGGGGACAGAATAGAGGGGAGAGGGGGAGAGAGAGAGAGAGAAAGAGTTGGAGTGGGCGAGAGAGCGAGATGGGTTGACGAGAGGGATAATGAGAGAGAAAGCAACAAATAGTTCACCTCTGCAGTACAGTGCTTAAAACACCGGAGGAGCACAGAGGGAATCATTTGCTGCAGGGATGACACTGGTTGAGATTGAGTCATTTTAAAATTGATTTATATTCTTTATGCTCAATTCAAAGTGTCGGACTCCCAGCTCTCCGTCACTCTGCCTCTCCACAGGCTCCTCCCCCTCCACTTGCTGTTTTGTCAAAGGGAAGACGAATGGATTTCGACCTGGTGCACATCTGTTGACCCTGAACTCTTTCGTGTTATAATCAATCTCTTATGACAAAGAAAGGGAATTGAGGCTCGATATTTCACAGTTAAACCATAAACCTAATTATTATAATTGAAAGAAAGGATACAAACAAATATATAGAGCCTGAATTTAGGAAATATAAATCAGTTTAAAGTATCGCAGGGAGTTCAGGAACAAGACGGAGCAGCAGCAGCGGTGAGCTGTTAGATAAAGTGCTGCAGGCGACCGGCTGCACACCTCTGACTCCTCAGCCATGGAACCAACTCCTCTCACTGCTGTGTGCAGCATTAAATCAGATCCCGGTTGCTCAAGGAATGATGGAAAAGGCCAATTACTGTCTGGCTTCTTTATTAAAATGGTAATATTTAGTTTGGCTGCCTCCAGAAACCTGTGACCTGTGGTAATAAACCATGTTGCTGTTACAACCGGCTACTGCAGGTGTAACCGAATGGACTGAACTCTTCTAGATTGCCTCTTTGAGCGTGTACCTAAATATGTCAGTGGTGTTTGAGGGCTGACGTGCAGGGAAATTATGAAAGCACAGTTTTCTGGACTGCAAAGTAAATCTGTCTTCAAGGTGCAAGCTCCTCATTTCGCCCCGACTGGTCGAGGTCGTTCTGAGTTACCATGTTCTGCTTCACGTTCACTCTCCCTGTTTGTGATGCCTTCATGCAGTTCCCAGGATGCATCTGTGCCATCACTGCCATGTGGAAGAACCTGAGAGAGCAACAAGACATGATCAGCATAATATGAGAAGGTTGACATATTTCTATCATCGCATTATATTCTGTATATCATCATATTGCAGATTGAAACTAATATCCTTTGGAGAAGGGTTAGTCAGTTAGTTAGTAAATTCTTAATCCAACCAATGTGTTGAGGCACAAATCCTTCATGGTGCTTTAGAGATTATGAGATTAATAATTGAATTAAACAAAAGGATTGTTAATGATAGTGTAAACAAACAAGGTAAAATGTGCTAATTAGCTTCATATTAACCACGGTAGTGAAGCTCCGAGCATGAGAGAGAAAAAGCTGTTTCCCATTTCCCCAAATGTTGCCATAAAGGCTGTTAATGAGGTGCAAAATGGCCTTTTATTAATTAACCATAAAAAAAATCCTCCTTAACTTCTTTTAACTACGGATTCCTTCTTTCCCTTTCCTGAGAAAGTTTGAGTGTCGCTCTTTACTCGTCCTTGATCCCAGCGTGGCCTCATCAGCACATCCACCATTGAGCCGGTGAATCATTCAGTGTTCGACCTCCAGGAAAGTCTCAGTATTTAATATCTGATATTCTGATGGTGTGAAGGCAGAGCTGCTGGAGGAGCCTTCCACTGGTGACAATAGATTATCGTAGCAAAGCCCATTACGTCCTTGAGTCCCCACTGCTAAATATCTCCAATTAACAAAAGGCTGGGAAGTTAGTCCAGATATTTGATTCTGCATCAGCTCAGTTTACACCAGGTAACCGTCTTGATTGACAACACCAGACGCATGCCACTGAAAACCCAGAATGCATTGCTCCGGCGTCATCTGCTGCTGCACCCGAACCGTCTGCGACCCAGACGTCGTTAATCAATCGCTCTGACTTCCCCAAAGTTTTGTTTATCAGGACATTCTGCTGGTGTTTGAATTCCCATGAATATGAATGAGGTTATGAGTCACACAGAGTTCACAGTGTGTCTTTGTGTGTGTTTGTGTGTGCGTCACATCGAATGCGAGTGTCTGTCTTCTCGAAGATGACGTGTGTTGAGCTCCAGAAGAACGTTTCCCTGAAGGCTCCTTCATGCAGTTTATTACACGTCAGTACCGCAACGACTGTCTTCTCTGCCTCTTCCTTCACTTTATTCCTCTTTTTCTCCCCCTCCGTCTCCCTCTTTTCACCTGTCTATCTCTCTAACAGCCGCTCTCTCTCTCTCTCTCTCTCTCTCTCTCTCTCTCTCTCTCTCTCTCTCTCTCTCTGTGGTGCTTTCCTCTTCTCCACGTCCTCCCTCTTTTCACCTGTTTGTGCTGTTCTCTCACTCGCAGCCCTCGACACTAACAGCCTCTCTCTCTCTCTCTCTCTCTCTCTCTCTCTGTGGTGCTTTCCTCTTCTCCACGTCCTCCCTCGCTGTCGGTTCTGCTCTCTCTCTCTCTCTCTCTTTCTCTCTCTCTCTGTGGTGCTTTCCTCTTCTCCACGTCCTCCCTCGCTGTCGGTTCTGCTCTCTCTCTCTCTCTCTCTTTCTCTCTCTCTCTGTGGTGCTTTCCTCTTCTCCACGTCCTCCCTCGCTGTCGGTTCTGCTCTCTCTCTCTCACTCTCTGGCAGTAGGTGTGGGATGTGGGGACCACTCGGCGGCTCTCCCCGCATCATTGGTACCTGGTGGCACCGATAATGATGGCAGGAGCGAGGGATGGAGGGAACAGAGGGGCGGAGAGACGGAGTGCTCCGCCACGGCAGCGACCAGTGACTGCATTAAGCAGTCCTCGTGCCCCGTGAAGGGTCTGACGAGGGACACTGTCATCTGCCCTCTGTTGCTCTGCGCTCGCTCCTACACACGTCCACAGAGATGAATGAGAGTTCTTTCAATGTGATTTTGTTCACTTGTGGGATAAATTACCTGTAGCATGCTGCACACATGATGATGATGATGGTGTGTGTGGGTGTAGGCTTGTGCACATCCAAATGGCCGTGCATCGCCACATGTGAAAACCCACCACTGTTGTTTGTCTCCTCATGGAGACCCAGTGCACAGAAATGCCTCCTCTGACTCTCTTGCTGCTACTTCACCTTCAACTCTGAGGTGAAAGGACTTTTTCAGATTTCAATCTGCTTATTGCATTGTTTACCCACGGGTGGAAGGAAGCTCATGAATGCACTGATCAGTTTTATTGCAAGTTTGGCGATGAAATAGATGCCAATTCATTCCAGCTTCATGATATAGGCTACTAGTGCCCGTTCTTTCTGTAACTGTAAAAGTGACCTGCAGTAGTTGAGCCGCGTCAAGTGGAGACCGGCTGCAGAACCCTGAAGCTGCACCACCGCTGCTGCACAAGGAGCTGTTCACCTGGTTATTCAGAGTTCAGTTTATTCCATGTTTGTTAAGATTGAACAACAAGTGTGAAATCAATAACACGTACGGTTCTCGAGCATTTTGAGCCAACAGACGATGAACAGACAGAGATTTCTTCTAGATTATTCGATTATTACCTCCACTAAGGAGGTTTTGCTGTCACCACTGTCCTGTTTGTCATCAGTATAACTCAAAAACGACATAATGGATTTCCATGAAATATAGTGGCAGGATGGGAATTGGGCAAAGACAGAACCTGTTAAACTTTCTTTAGCATTGTGAGGCATTTTTTGACATTTCCACCGACTTCCCAGAGAATAAATCATGGACCTCGATGAAAAAAATCTGCCATTTTTAGGGGAACTGATATTTGTGAGTGTGTGCATGTTGGTGCTGGTTGATTAAATTGAAGGTTCGCCCTCTACTTAGTGCTTTTTGAATTTGCCGTTATTTTCACAACCTTTCCATTTTGTGATTGTTCTCGCTGCAGATGCGGCTTCTCTCACTACCACTCACCACTCCCCCACTATGTTACAGGGGAGATGCTTGACCCCATTTCCCCATTTGACTGGCACATGTTGCCCCCCCCCCCCCCCCCACCGTGGGTGATGGAGGAGAAGAGTTAGACGGGTTAGTTATTTCTCTCCCTGTGCAGAAATAGGTGTCGTATTTTTAGCAGAGGCTTTAAAGGGTTGCTGAAAACCTTCTCCTCTTGCGGGGATCTCATTTGTAACTGTGATTTTTTTATTTATTTATTTTTTAAATTAGAATTCCCTATTTTCTTACAAGCTCGTTCCCAATCTCCCTTCTTCACCCCCTCTCTCCTTTTGTCGTCTTTGCAGTCATGACTCTGGCGCTGCAGGATCAAATTAAACACCCCGATGGTTTGTGTGGATGTGATTGTGTGTCCTTTCCCATTTAGTGTTGCCTCGCTGACAGGGGAGAGCAGGGGAAGCAACAGAAGAAAACAGTGTCACACAAAGTTGGGCGACAATGTCCTGGCTGTTATGTTTGTTGTCGCCGCAGCGCCGGAGATACATTTGAATTAGTCAGCTTTTATTTTGTCACATTTGTCTGTGTTGCTCTGCTGCTGTTTGTTGTTTTCCTTCAGACTGTGAAGACTTTTTTATTTGGGGGGGGGGGGATGTTGAAGCTGTAACATTACACGACTGAAGAAGAGAAAAACAAAATGAGAATCGTTAATTAAGTCCACTCCGGTCGAGGATGAGCAGCTCTCGTCTGCATTCCTCATTGTGTGGAATTCACTTCCATTATTTAATAATTGATGGGAGGAAGTTTTCCCCCTTCCTCGCTCCTTCCTCCCTCTTCCTCCGTCGGAGTCTCTCGATGCCCCATTAGCTGAGCTCTTGCCTCCTCCTCTCCTTCTCCACTTTGGCCCCATAGCATACGCACATGCACACATCCCGAACATGTGCAACAGGTTTAATTGGCCTCTAAATACCCTGCCGTCTCCACATCTTTTCCGATTCTCTTTGAAGGGATGTGTTTTATATGTTATGGCAGTCTGTGCTCAAGTCTGTGCTCAAGTCTGCCGTGGAGTAAATATCTGATGTTGTTTCCCCTCTCGTCTCCTTGCATCTCCTCCTTCCTGCCTCTCCTCCATCTTCTCGTCATGTTCACCACTCTGCAGATCCTCGCCTCACCTCTCTAACCCCCCTGCCAGGTAAACCCATTGACCCCAGCATCCATTGTCTCCATCCTACTTGGAAAACCGGTCCTCTTACTGGCTGACCTGGCTTTTGCTCCGACCGTGTGGATGCATTTATTGAGCTGAGAGGTTGCTGCGGAGCTCCGGTCTGTCGCTTGACCTAGCTTTATTTTAGGAGAGCCTCACATTTGTGTGTATGTGTGTGTAGTCATGCATGCCTACATGTCCACTCTTGTGTACGAGTGTGACGTTGCTGTTTTCCAATATATTATCTTTTTCCTGTTGCCTTTACGTTCGACTCAGACTTCCACTCACCGATGGTCAGTGTTTTAATCGTGGGCAGGAGGACTCACTGCAGGACCACACTGTGATCAGAGCTTCCAAAGAGCCTTTTAAAGTCCGTACAGCAGCCGATCGGGGGAATCAACCCTCATTTTCAAAACTAAATTGGGCTGCAAACCCAACAGCGCTCTCTCATACCCTCTCATTCTCATTACATCCCCACTCTTTACTTTCTAGCTACCAGCCTCTCATCCTCACATCCCCTGGCTATGTTGAATGGGGCTCATTATTGAGGCCTTTAGACCGAGTCTGTTGGAAACTCTGTGAAGCAGCTAGCTGGCTTGTTGTGGCTTGGCTTTTTTGTGTTGCCGTCTCGGAAGCCGGGGGAACGATTCTCTCTCTCTCTCTCTCTCTCTCTCTCTCTCTCTCTCTCTCTCAGTTCACAGAATGATGGTCATTGAAAAGAGAGGAGAAACAAAGGGAGAAGTGCATGGGGGAATGATGGGGAGGAATGGCAAATAAATATGACTGGAGAAGTGTAAGATGTTTGAATGAGGGATTCTGCCAAACAAACACACAAACACACACACACGCACACACACACACACACTGCACCGATCATTAGTGTCACCAGCTGTTGCTGTGTCAGTCGTCACTTTTCAATGTAACTTTAACAAGAAACCAAAAAGAAAAAAAGGGAAAGCGCAAAAAGACAAGAAAAGGAATGAATCTGTAATTTGTCAGTGTGGTGTCAGTGTTGTCGCTTATGATCACACAGTGAGTAATGAGGGGGATTGTTGGGCTGTTTGCTCAATGACAACAGGGCCTGTATGGATAACATCTGCCTGATGGCGCCGTGTTCTCAAAGTAAAAAAGCGAAAAAAGCGAAAAAAATTTACGATAAATGAAGGTAACTTAGTGTACAGACACACACACACACACACACACACACACACACACGTCAGCTGTTTGTATGGTATAGAACTTTAGGTGTTATGTTTCCTCGAGCTCAACATTAGAGCCGTGTGAAAAACACAAGGTGTGTTACCTCGCTGCGTCACGTCAGTAACTGTGTAGCCTCAGTGTTATTGTATTGTTTGATGGCATAGTGGATTGAAAAATCCATAACTATATTTTCTCTGTTATTTTAGTGGCAGCAGGGGGTAAGGAGGGTGGGCTGGAAGAGAGAACCCTGTCTGATTGTGTGGGGAAGTGTTCATCCTGGGAGGGAATTGAAAAGGCTCCGTACAGCAGCAGCTGATTCCTGACAGCCAGAAACTACCAAGTGTTGAGTCCTCTCAACAGTAAAAGCTCAATTTGAGAGATTTTTAAGGCTAAGTATTAACATTTGATTTTTAACCAGGGCTGTTGACTCCTGGAGGGAAATACAACACTTTAAAAGCTGCCACTGCAGGGGGCCACTGTTTTGGTCTCGGTTATTACCACCACTCATGATATTTGTATATGTCAATTAAATCCTCTGTGGGGAACATGCTGCTTTGGAACTGTAAACTCACACAAGACATTATAAATATCGCTTATCCTTTAAAGGGTGGAGGGAGGGGGGAGCTGGTATTTGGCGGGCGGTGCAGTACACCTTGGACAGGGCGTCACTGATCCACTGTCAGCCAGAGAACCTTGAGAGAACCTATGCAGAGAACATGCAGACTCCATATGAGAAGGCACAGTCATAGTTGATTGCTCTTTCAATGTAAATTTTCCCTTAACTATCGATTTTCCCTTTCTGCTGCTGCTGTATCCTCATCTCTCAACAGACACCTCACTGGAATTTGTCATTAAAGTATTTTTTTGCCGCTCTCATTCTCATTTTACAGTTGGATTATTGAATATCACCACAGGGGCTGAGTCAAAGCAGAGAAACCTTTTATTGTCATCGCTTCTTCTCCCTCGGCTTCCTTTCTCGAGAGCTCACATCAGCCCCCGCTCTCTTTAGTGTGTGTGTCTGTGTGTGTGTCTGTGTGTGTGTGTGTGTGTGTCTGTGTGTGTGTTTACTCTGAGAGCAATCCTCCAAGCTGAGGGTTAATGTCAGCAAACAGAGGTCTATTTCTCTATTAGCAAGGGGCAGGAAACAGCAGTTACCCTTTGTATGTGTTTTTGTGTATTAGCAGGTGTGTGTAGAAGCTGGTGTGTGCACGTGTGTGTGTGTGTAGGGGGCATTAGTGCCGATAGGAGGGCAGGGGGCAATCTAAAGAATGATGTGCTGATTAGTCCCTCTTCAAGAGATGTAGCTGGAATCACACTGGGTCCTCACCCTTCTAATCCCCTTTCTCTCTCTCTCTCTCCTGCTTGCTCTCTCTCTCTACACACACACACACACACACACACTCCACTACATTGTCTGCAGAAAGTAGAGAAACTTTTTTTTCCACCATTGTGTGTGTTTCTTTGCACCAGTTTGTTTTTCTGCCTCCAGCATTTTGTGGAGTTTCACACATTTCCTGGTTGTGTGTTGGTTTGTGTGAAAGTGTGGAGGTCTGACAATACCTCTGTCTGCTCCAGTGAACTCCTGCGGGTTTGTTTTTGTCCTGAACCACAACATCAGCACTAGCTCATCAGACTGGTGGCAGACCAGTGGCCACACGGACACAGTTTGTTTACCACATCTTCAGAGATATGGAGGAAGTCAAGGAGATGGCTGGAGTTTGGTGTGTGGGAATAATGCAGTTTTAATCCTTTATATCTTCTTACTACTCTCTCTATCGTCCTTATTGTCACTTAGTTTGAATTATATATCCTCTTCATTATATTAGATTTATCAGTAAAATCACGAGTAGCTACAAACTAGAGCTTTATTTATTCTAACGGAAAACTGCAGTTTTTTTATATATCAACTGGATTTCATGCTTTTCACACTTTGACTGAGGAGGATGATTTTGCTTAATCTTCAAGTCACTGGGTGCAGATTATGATGGTCCCACTTTGATACTGGTTCCTTTGATACTTCTTGTGATACTAATTTAAGCGAATCAGTTTTAACAGACAGACAATGACACATAGCACACAACAAAAATCAATACTTTTTTTTTTTTTTTTTTTGCAGTTTTGACATTAAAAGAATAAACCTATTTACCTCAGAGTTCGTGTAACTTCATTACTGTGTTTCAACACCTCTGTCATTGTTGTGGAATTGAACCTTAATGTCACCAGACAACAGCTTTATCACAAATTCCATAAAACAACCATGTACCAATGGGCTGATGTTTCTGCTTGTTAAACAATACGTACTCCAGGCCCAGTTAAAGTGTCATTCTCAGTAATCTGGGATGAGGACACTCTGGTGGTGGAGTCTCTGTAAAGTATGAAGGACTTGAACACTGAGAGGAAGATGACTGTGGTCCTTTCTTGTTGAACGCTGCTCTAACGTTTATTCCATACACGCTCGAGTGTTTCCTGAAATCCATTGTGTTGCCGGTCTGTGGCTTTATGCAAATATTGATCTGTCAGACATTTTAAAATCTGACATTTGACGCCCACTAAAGTCAATGCTCTCAAAGTTTAACGGCGCATGAGGCCCCGTCTCTCACCATAATGTAGCTGCCAATCGTTGGCTTTATTGGATGTTGGTACAAGCATGCAGCGTTCTTATTGGCTCATTGACATGTGTACACCTCATCCCCTATAAATAAACCTAAATGTGGCTCCTACAGGTATTACAGGGCATTTTTCAGGACTACGTGTGTGTCTCAAAATTGGTCGGCCATTTTTACGGTTTAGCCCTACAGCAATGAACCCTGGGATAGGCTGGCCCCCCGGGTAGGATCCACCCGGTGGAGTCTCCGTCACTCGGGGTTGGAAGAACACATTTGTCGGCCGCAGTTTGAGGCGCCTTGGAATTGGAACAGTGTCGTGGCGCCGCTGTGACTCAATCTGTCTCTGAACGCAGGCGATGAAGGACGTGACCCATGAATGGAGACAAGTCTCGTGTGTCCACCAGCAAAACACACACTCGTGTTTCATTAATGACAAAAGTAGAAATGTAATTACACTCTTGTCTTTGTGTCACTTCTGTTTCGGTTGCACTGCAGGTTGGGAAGCCGGGTGACGCTGTACTGGATTATACATTACATCAATAATGTATATAAGGGACAGGATTGTCCTCTTGTGTTATTAGATTGTCCTCACGCAAAGCACACATGATTAAATAGAGGATTTGTTGAGATACTGATTTGGTTTAGCGTTGTGTTTGCGTGGCTTAGAGAGAGTCTGCCTTCGTGCCTCGTCAGTGTATACAGTCATTTGCATCACCGCCCCCCCACCCCCCCCTCCCTATGTATACATAATTCCGCTCAATGATTTCTGGCTGGACTATTTGTCACCCACTTACTCAGTCAAATTAGAAAGCACTGTTCGTAGTAGCCTCAATTCAATCGATTAGAAGGTGGGGGGGGGGCGGCGGCCCTCCCAAACTAAACGTAATGAATATAATGCTTAGTGGGGGAAAAAGCCTTCATGGATTGTGTGCGTTTGTGTGGAATTAATGGGAAATTTCCAGCTTGACAAAGCATGAGTTATCCGGTCTGCATGTGGATGGAAGGGAGCTGGTAGGTGTAATTTACATTAGTGCGAGTCACTGCTCCCTAACACCCCCCCCCAATCACACACACACAAGCCAGAAACGCACACCAAGCCCCTAGAGATTTACTTATTTATTTTTAAAGTGGAAACAATCCAGCTGAAATAATGTTTAAATATACACTAACCTCATCTCGTCTTTCTTCACCAGTCATACTTTGTGTTCAGAAATTGAAAAGATGCAATAGCTTTCTATCATTGATTAAAAAGACAAGAAATTCCATTTCTCGCCTACTTGCTCATTTGTCTAAAACGCTGGATACTACGCCTGAAAAACAAATGAAAGCCTTCTTCAATTAGAGAGATTAGAGAGATTGACTGAGAACGGTGCTGGCTCAGTGACTCTTTGTGTGTGTGTGTGTTTGTGTGTGTGTCTGTGTTGTGTGTTTGTGAACAGGTGAAATGAGCTCTGTGAGCTCCTGTGTTGTCACTCGTTTCCCTCATGCTGCATGATTTCCTTATTCACTCTGCGATCTTTCACAAGGAGCAGGAAAGCTGACATAGCGGGAGAAGTGCAAACAAATTACTTTTCAGCTGTGCATGCTTATAGTTAATATGCAGCCGCCACACACACACACACACACACACACACACACACACACACACTGCTCTTTCTAAAGGACACCGAACAGCAGTGTTAATGAGAACCTTCCGTGGAGTCGTCTTCAGAGAAGTTGCCAAACACAAGCCCCTTCACCAGCCCCTCCCTCCCCAAAAAACGCACACAAACCCATTATTGCCAATTAGTCCAGCTCTCAGAGTCCTAATGGAACCTGTCAAACACACACACACACACACACACACACACATTCAGTCATTCACACACTGCTACTGTATGACTGAGAAACTAGAGGCCTAATTTTAGATGAGGGCTCTGACTGAAGCTCAGGCGTTGTGCCACTGTGATGAAAATCCAGATTATAATATAGATATATTTTGGGTATAGCGATGAGGCAGCTGTGTATCGACAGAAAAAAAGTGCTTGTGTTGTGCAAATCTCCTGCTTCTAAATGTTATTTTACAGATGGAAAACTGCAGCCAGTGCATATGCGTTGAGTTTTTATTTTTTGAGGCACCCTCCGTTTTTCTGCCTAGGTCGATAGATTTCGTACTGGATAAGTCAAAAAAGCTTCTCCCCCTGTGCAGTGTGAGCGTGAAGCCGCCCGATGGTGAAACACTGAAATGCCTTTTGCATTCGCCATAGTTGAATTTCCGAGGAGACGTGTCATTTTCTGCTCATCGCAAATACAAGACTTACTTCCAAGGATTTGTCTCCGTGAGGTTACATGGATGTCAGCTCCTCTAATCGAGTTTGAGAACAACTTGTCTCAGCCCGGAAAAAAAAAAAGTACAGAAAACTCGTTTCGCAGAAGAACGCATCGAGCGTGAAGCCCCAGAATAAACAGTGACGATAATGTTGCCTGTACAAATCAATTCTGCATTACGGCCATCAAGCGTTAAGCCTGACTCTAAGCAGGGAGCATCACACTTCCACGGAGTTCAGGGGAATGATTCTGTGTTTAGAGACGTTGCTATCGCGTTATCCATAAAAACTAATCATGCACACTTTCTCTCCTCTGAGGGAAAACATAAACGAGGGATTGACGGAACAGGAGAAGGTGGAGGAGAAAGTGAATTAGATGTAGAGGAGGGTGGGGAGGGAGCGAGAGGGAAAAAAACTGTGTGTTTGAGCTCAAAGAAATGAGCTCAAATAAGAAGAAGAAAGGGTTGAAGATGGAAGAGGTTTGTGCCTCAGCAGAGAGAGTGTGTGAGGTCATAGAAAAATGATTAGTGAGAAGGGATTGTCGTGGTTTTTATATCGTGTGTGTCTGCGTGTGGTCCAGAAATAAATCTGTGCATTGTGTTCATGTGAACTCAACTCCTTTTACATTCAAGTGTCACCTGATGACAGCTTTGATAAATGGTGGTGAGAGAGGCCGAACTGAACTGAAGCAGAGCAAGTGTCAGTCCTTATCTAATGTCCTGCGCTAACTTGTAATTAAATGCACAAAATTCAAGTGGTAAGGACAATGCTGTAAACAATATAAATCTTCAAGAAGAAAATTAAATGAAATAGTTTTAAAGCTGCAATTGACGTCATTATTCATCAGTAACCTAAATATAATTGTATTAAATCGAATCAAAGAAACACATTTTAATTTGAGAACCCACAACATCTTCAAAATGTTTCTACTTATTATGTTTCTATGATTCAGTATTAGTATTGTCTTTTGACGTGAGACAAAGGAAAGGTAGGAGGAAGACGCACGTACTACCTGGTGGGTACAGATGGAGAGGGGACACTCTGGGATTGATTCATACACCGCTCCTATATAAGACCGCCTCTTCCTTTTAGAGTCCCTGCATGTGTGTGTGTGTGTGAGAGAGAGTGTGTTTGTGTGTGTGCGTGTTGTGTTCGGCTGGCCAGGGAATCCCGAGTCCCTGCGGTGTTCTTCTCAGTTCGGTGGGATGCACCTGAGCCCCACTCTCAGCAAATCAGACGCTTGTGATTCAGATCAGGTGGCTCATCTCAGGTGGAACAGCAGTAGAGCTGCACACACACACACACACACACACACACACACACACACACACACACACACACACACACACACTCACAGCTATTATTGGACCCCATGTCCCAGCACACATCTGGGCTGCACTTTTCTCACATTTACTGTCATTTGCTGATAGAAACAAATGAATTTGGAGTTTTTAATGATCCACATGCTCCCTCCTCTCTGCAGTGGTTGTGTATGTAATGTATGTACATCTAAAAGCCTGTAACATATGGGTTTCGGTCGTGTTTTCCCTTTTCCCCCTGTTTTGCATGTGAGGGGGTCTGGTCAGGTCAGAGCAAACAGCCTGTCTGATTGTATGGACTGGACAAGTGCCAGCCTCTGACCTGCCCTGTGACAGCACACTGTAGCACGCGATGCACAGCACACGGCTCAGAGGCAGCCGGGACCAGCAGATTGGTCCCAGAGGGGGAGGGGGATGAGGTGATCGAAGGTGATTGGTGGGGACAAGGAGAAAAGCGAGGCGGAAAGGAGAAAGAGGAGAAAACAGGCACATGGAAACAAGGACGGAGGAAGTGAAGGGCAGGATGAGAAAGGAGGCTTTCAGAAATCAAAGCACGCAACAGTTTCTTTTTCAAGGAACCCAAGGAGCTTCATTACAGTGTCAAGGGTGGCCGCATGTTGTTTCAATGGAGAGAGGCAAACAAAGAGAAATTGTCGGGGAATAAGAGCCGTTTTCCACTCCGGTGCTTTCCTTAGTCTCTGCTCGGCTTCCTGATGCACTCCTGTTAGTGTTCTGCTGCTGTTGTTATATGTACGACTGGTAATCAAAGGTCACATGAGATACTTGTCTCAAGTGCAGACACCTGCTCGGATTCAAACTGGACATGCTCTGTGATCTCCCTCCATGAAACTGTGTTTGTGGAGAATTCAGGGAGTTATATTTCCCAAAAAAGCACAGAACCAGTCTGCTTAAAGGTTCAGTGTGTAGAATTTAGTGACGTCTGGTGGTGATGTTGCATGTTGCAGCTTAACACCCCTCACCTCATGCTTCCCTTCCAAATATGAAAGATAACCTGTGGTAGCTTCAGTTGTTATAAAAACTCAAAAGGTGTTTTGTTTGTCCAGTCTGGGCTACTGGAAAAAAAAACATGGTGGCCTCCACAGTGAGGACCCGCTCCTGATTTAAATATAAGTATTTAAATATAAAGCACTCATTCTAGGGTAAAGATAACAACGATTGGTACAACTTAGAGGAATCCCATTGGTGAAAACATCACCAGGATTATTTCATATTCAATTTCTGCCAATAGATCCCTTTCACCTAAATCTTCTAAACCACACTGGACCTTTAACTGTGGTTCATGACTGCTTATGACGTGCATCCCATAATGTCCCCACACGTGAGCCGACTGTTTGCACCGTATCATCAGTGGTGGCTCGTGGTTCAGGAACCAGCTGCAGAGCGATGCTTGTGGATTAGAGTGTGACGTCCGAGGCCAGGGTTGGATTAATCTCTAAAGATACAAGACTCATTTAGATTATAGTCTATCATGAACACATACACACACACACGCAGACAAAAACGCACGCTCGGCTATTACAAACTCACACGTATGCATTTTATAGACACTTTTAACATTCCGGCCGTGGCTCCTCTGTGCGTCTTCTCAGTCTGTTCCTCCCGCCCTCCGCATGAGACTCCTTTGGTTTTCTCCTCTGTTCCGTCTCTCTCTCTCTTCTGTCTTTCTCCTTCCCCACTGTTCTATCAGCGGATGCCTCTCTTCTCTTAATTAGTAGTGGTGTTATTCTCCTCTTCTTCCCCTGGCCAGTGCCTCTAATATTGCAATTAGCTCCTGCAGGAAGCTTTCAACCGGCGCCTTTGTTCTTCTGTGTGCGGCGTGCAGCGGCCCACGTTCCTGCATCGCTCCGCCGAATATTATATGCATGTGACGCAGAGATCCATTTTAACAGAGGAGAGAGGCGTAATCAAAGCTGGCCTCATTTTACTCAGCCCGAATCACAACACGCATCATTCTCGTCGAGGAGGATGAGTGCTTCTCTTTTCTCTCTGCTGGGAAGGTTTTCTTTTTGGTATTTTTCTGCCTTCTCTTTTTCTGTTTTTGCCTCTGCCACTCATCCTCTTCAGTCATCATCCTCCTTCCACATTTCTCCCACTCACCTTCCCTCCGCCACTCGTTCAATCCCTCGCTCCTCTCCCCTCTGTTTCACCGTGGTGTCTGTCAGAGCCCTCCTCTCCAGGCCTGCCCTTGGGGACGGATAGGAAAGGTCGTAAAAACCAATTGAATTTAACGGTGTGACACTACACGGTTAACCTACGAGTGGACCGGTGTTGTACTCTGGTCCTGAGCGTGACAGCTCAAGAGGCTGCCGGTTGTTTAGGTCGTAAACCCTCTGACAGGATCGCTCTCGCTGCCTGGCTTTCAAGACAAGCCCCCGCAACGGCTAAAGGTTTTTATAGGAAAGGTAATTGTATATATCTTAAAACAGTTTTTAAGGGCGACTTGGCTGACCTTCGTATTAGAGGATATCAGTCAGGTGTGGCTTTGTGCCACATTGGAAGTCTCAGTACTTCAAAGTGTTTTATCTGTGGCCTTAAAAAAGTTGATTGCTATAATGTGATTTTAAAGTTATTCTGTAGTTTGAACTATTGTTTTTTTGTAAATACCCTGATCTACCAATTCAAGGCCTCTCATTTCTTCAGAATGAGTTGATTTAACAGTGACGGAGTTTTCTGACGTTGCTCCGGGCCAGGGAACAATTCTGGTACTTGTTTGTGTTTTATTCAACTATAAATCTTGAAATGCATTTTGTAACCCTAGTTTTGAAAGGGTTCATTAGTCATTTCTGTCTTCAGTAAAACAATGGGACTCAGTAAGGAGATCAGATCTGGCAGTGTTACAACACGACTCAAATTAAATGATCATGACGTCACAGGCATCTAGCGATCTCACAGACTTTGATGTAATTGATTGTAATGTAAGCCAACCTGTGAAATCTGTATACATAGTACAGTATCCTGTTGGTTTATTGGACTGGACGTGTCATATTGTGTCTGCACACAGTTTCCACAGCAATGAGAGGCTCTGCACTGACTGTGGCTGTTGTCTGACTGTGAATGATGTGGATGAGCACAGAATCAAGATCTTTACTGTCATACCAGTCAGGTACAAAGACATTGTAATGGTGCTGGGTGATGGACACTGGTTGACAAAACTACATATGGTCTGATACAAGCATCAAAAGAGCTTTTGAAGTAGCAGAAAATCGCGGGTATATGGATATATGCAAATGTAGTATCTAGTATCTACTGATCTAAGACCTTGTCTGCAATGTATGTAAGCTTCACCCAGATAAAACTCTAAAGACCCTTTCCTGAACGTCACTTCTTCGATGCTCCAAAACAGCTTTTGGAACGTACTGCCACTGGCAAGTCCTGTTTTTAGAGGTGTGAAGAATAATTGATTTCTGGTAGTCTAACTAACCTGTCAGGAAAGAGGAAATATTTCACCCTGGAAAGTGTCACAAGTAAAACGACAACATGAACCGTTCAAGGGGCTTCAGTTTCCAGGGTTGGCAGTCGTGTATTCAATGGCAACATTGGAAATAGGCCATAGAACAATGATAACAAATGTCTCTTAGTTAGTCGTATACAGCTGTTACAATATCTTATAGGTATAAGTTGTTGGTTGTTTTTTAAA
Organism: Pleuronectes platessa; assembly: GCF_947347685.1. NCBI lineage: Eukaryota > Metazoa > Chordata > Actinopteri > Pleuronectiformes > Pleuronectidae > Pleuronectes > Pleuronectes platessa. Next base: position 8,402,674 of record NC_070632.1, on the reverse strand, counting down.
TGCATAAAGTCCAGGTATTGGAATTGGGAAGGGAACAGTGGTTTTTGGAACATCTGTAGACGAAACAACAAAAGTGAGACTGATGTTCTCAGGATGCAGTGAGGTTCCATCGTACTGTCAAGTTATTGTTAAGCACAGGAATGCGAAGTTGCTCTGGTCGCCACCGTGTGTGTGTTTGCAAACCTGCGATAACTAAACATCTGCCTTTCAGTCTCCACATCTGATTCCCCTTCTCTCTCCCCACTGCTGAGACAACTTTTCAAAAGATGCTTCTCTGCCGGATGAAACTTTCTCCCTGTGATCATGGGGACAGAGATGGAGGGATGGGGGAATGTTCGACGGGGGGGAGGTTGGAGTGAAAGAGTGTCACACTGTGCAGAGCGAGGTGGGGGGAAAGAGCAAAGGGGGGAAATCTCTTACATGAAATAAAAATCAATAAAAAAAGAAAAAGACAGCAACATCTGTGCGGGAACTTCAAACGCTCTTTGAAAGGCAAAATGTGATTCCGTTCGGGATTTTCTGGCTCGGTAAACAGCCGGGTCTTTATTTTGGTGTGTGTGTGTGCATGCATTTTTGCGTGTGTGTGTGTGTGTGTGTGTGTGTGTGAGTGTTTGGAAGAGGGGTGCTCTGTGGGAGTTGAGGGACTGTCAGAGCTGAGATTGGAGAGCGAGCGAGAGAGAAGATGAGGCCTCAAACTGCTGAGAGTGAAGTCCAATGATTGGCAGAGTTGTAATACAGTGTGTAAATCCACAGTAAAGCCAGGCGACTCCCTTTCTGAGGCTGACGTGTGTGTGTGTGTCGTTTTTAATCACTTTGTCGCCATTTGTGACTTGATGGGATCTAGTCGGCCATGAATACGAGGATAAAGAAATGACTTGACACTCTTCTGCTCTGTCGATTGGGCCTGGTCACTAACCTTGGTTCTCTTTTCTCTCTTTGCTGCCTCTCCCTGGATGAATGGAACCACGACACCTCATCTCAATGTTACTCGTCTCACAGGTAAGACACGCCGACTTTAAAAATGAGTCACCTCCTACTGAAAGGTCCCCTTCCCAACAGAACACAGACTGACTTTGTCCCCAAGTGTAGTTAAACCTCAGTCGACTCAGGGGCTTTGACTACAGCTTTTGTAAACAGCAGCAGCACAGTATAGAATTGTTTCTTTATGTAAACGGCTTAATGGCAGGATATACACATAGGATCGTTGAAGGGTATATTCACACCTGAAAGTCTGAACCAAGGTATATGTCTTGGTTCAATTTGATCAGGTTGGTTTGGTTTAACATTGTAAAAGGAGTGGACTTGCGGCCTTTGTATGACATATGTACATCCTGTCATCATCGACTATGTAGGCAGCATGTACCAGTACTTGACTTGGTTTGTAGATGGGCGTGTCTCCTGCAATTGGTCCGAAAGTCCAAACTATCCCCAAAATAATGTTTTTTCACTCTGTAAATGAAGCAAACCCCGGTTCAGTTTGATCCAGTCCTCCATCTCTTTTGGGGCGAACTTCCTTTTTCTGGTCCCTCGGTCTGAACCTTGAGTTTGAGTTTCACACCCGAGATTCACAACTTAAAAGTCTAAAGGCCCGGACCAATAAGGGTAGCTGTGAAATCGCCCTTTCAATGTATGAAGCCGCTGGTTAACCTGGTGTCACTGTCTTCTCCACCTCACGGGAGTGGTGTGAAATAGTAACACGTTGCATTAATAATTCAGTGTAGAAACGTTCTTCACTCTAATCAAGTAATACTCTATGTCAAAGATTCCGGGGTTGCTGTTCAATTCCTGAACTGGCTTTTGAGATGTGAAGTTTTTATGCATTAGCTTCTGTCATGATGATGATGAGGTGGTTTCCATCAGGACATCTGTATATCAGCCATGTTACTTAGCGTAGAGGCTGTCATAGGGAAAAGTATCAATGCAGCAACTCGGATAGAAACCGATTCCACCCAGTTTCACTTTTTAGCATTTCTTTCTTTATGTCTCATGACTCCTGTTAGCGTCTTTATTATTTCTTCTCTATATACATTTTTCTCTACATATGTTTCCTCTCTTAGTCAGCCCTCTCCCTTCTGTGTCATTCTTCCCCGGGTGTTTCTCCGTTGTTCCTCGTCATTGGCTAAGCTATTGCAGTTGCAGTGTGCGTTTGAGTGTGTGTGTGCATGTGTGCGTGCGTGTGTGTGATGGAGTGGAGCGGGGGGGCTCTGCAGTGAGGTGATGGTATGTGAAATCACTGACATTACACCGCTGTCCTCCATTCAACAGGGCCACCACCCGTGTTCCACATTCCTCCTCACCTCAATCTCCCGCGCTCGCTCTGTCCAACTGTCTCCCCATCACCCCTTCATTTCTACCCCCTCCTCCTCCTCTTCCTCCTCCTCTTCATCATCAACCTCTTTTCTCCCCTCCTCCCACCTTTGCTCCTCTCCTAGCAACAACAGCGCTGTCCTCTCAAGAGTGTCAGCATCCCTGTGCATGTGCGGATCATTTGCTGTGTGTAGCACATGTGTCTGTTGTGTATTTGATGTCTGTGTTTATTATTTTTCAGCCTCTACAATTAGGAACACGTATTGTGTATTGTGTTGCTTATTTTTACACCTCCAATCTCCTTGTATACCTTTTCTTTCTGACTGTCTAATTCTGATGGCCGTTTTTCTTTTTCTGTGCGTCTCTGCAGTAAAACCACACAGTGACTAGACAGGGTTGCAGTGCCTGCAAAAAGAGAGAAAGACAGAATGGGGTTGAGATTGAAAGGAATGGGAAAGAAGGGCAGAGAGAGAGAGAGAGAGGGAGGAAAAAACATCCAGATAGAGAGAGCAGTTGAAAGGCATCAAATACAAACAAAGTTACACGGCAAATGTTAAGGAGGCCTCTGGCAGAGATGCAGGAGAGTTGGGAGAAGTGAAAACGAGGGAGAGAAAATAGAAAGGTCTGGGGGGGGGTTGAGGCAAAAGGGAGCCCCCAACTGGCTGGAGCTGGTAACAACCCCATCTCCTCCAAATATTGATTTTGCACTTCTCCTTCACCTTCTCTTTCTCGTTCTTTTACTCAATGTGACCTCTCTCTCCCCAGACTAGGAGAGCCATGAGGCGATAGGTTAACCGGATGATATGACCATGCAGATTAGTGGTTGGATTAATTTCCCTGATGGCTCGGGCTGTAAAATGTACATGCTTTTGGGACAGATTGTTTTCCACTCGTAGAACTCCTCCTCCTCATCCTCCTCACCCTCTCGCTCTCTGTTCTCCATCTCTCTTTTCTTCCTGTTCCTCCCTATCTGCACTTGTGCGCTGCACCAAGCCAGAGTTATAAGGCTATTTGCGTCATCAGCTCTGGGCAGGTTTGTGTGTGTGTCTGTGTGTATGTGTGTGTGTGTGTGGGTCTATGCCCTATGCACTGCTGCAGTAATGGGAAATCCACACACCAGTCAGAGCATGACTGTATATTGGCAAAGTTCAACACACAGACACACACACACACACACACACATATAGGCTTGAATTGACAACGTGTATGCAAATCCAAGGGCACATCCTGACGTAAACACAAGTGCGCACATGCCCACGCACATCTCTGGTCTTTTCCTTTAACCTCGGGTGACGACCGACCGTCAGCGTCCGACATAAACCACTTCCACGTCCGCCTTGTCTCCATAGCAATGCCATAGCAACTCCCGCTGACCCAGCCAGCCACTCGCGGAGCCTTTGATGGGATCTCGACCCGCCCCTTCTCAAACCTTCTCCATCAGTCATCAGCGGCAGCGGCGGCGGGGGGGGGGGATGTCCGTCAACGCCCCTGACAACTTGATTGGCGTTTGTTGCTCAGACGTGCACGGCGAGCCCGTCTCCTCCGAGCGAGATGGGCCGGTGACGGACGAGCGAAGGAATGCATGAGATTGGTTTCACTGGTTTCGAACTCGAGTCTTTCCTCATCACGAGCGTGGAACCTGAGGAGGAGCTCTCGCCATTGAAGGATAAGTGAAGAGGTGTCTGAGAGGTCCTCAGTCAAATCTGGGATTCTGTCTCGGAAGTGATGTGGCGCGTCCGAACCGCCTCGCACCACATGTCGATCAGGCTGCGGCGTGCATCATTGCATCGCGGCAGCTTCATTCAGAGCCGCTAAGCCAGGACACACATCCCTGTCCAGTGATGTACAACATGTAATAAGCATGTCAGGGATACCTCCCATGTCTGCAAGGCTCCTGTGACAGCTTCATGAGCATTAACATGATATATAAAAGGAGGCATCGGCTCCTGTGAACATGACTAATGCTGCAGCACTCTCTGCACTGACATTGGGCATTGATGACTGTGTGTGTCTGTGTGTGTGTGTGTGTTTGATCACTTACTGGTACAAATTGACTCTGTGACTGTGCTCTGAGCGATTACTGTCCTTATGTCCAGCAGTAAAGAGCTCTTGTATTATTGACAATACACGGGGAACACGCTTCATTCAAACAAACACAAACACACACACACACACAACCAACACACACACACACACACGTCTGATGGCTGTGTGAGGCGCCACAGATGGGGGAGGTGCTGCGTTGATCAATACGTCGTCAGTTGCTCCGTCTGTATCATTATCATTTTAATGACTGCAGTATTTTCACTGCTGCCGGCCTCAGAGACGAACAAGACGGCGAACAGAGGTCTGGAAGAGTTCACCCCCCCGCTGCTGTCGGCGGGGGGGGGGGGGGGGGGGGGGGGCGCAGTCAGGTGTCACCTCGTGGCCGGTGACATTTTGAAAACGCCAAACAGCTGATGAAGACAATTACAGAGTTTATAGATTAATTCTATAGTTGAACAAAAGGGCTCATTTTAAAACAGCTTATTGAAGCTTTCCTCTCTCGGCTCTTCTACAGGTTTAATCTGTTCTGTGGTTATCAATGACGAAGTGATACCAGTGCTAATGGGATTAATGGGTGACTGTTAGTGGGAAGGGTCAGGCAAGTAACTGAAAATTAGCGATTAGTTACAAGTACTGGTTACTAATTTCAACAGTTTCATGCTAATTACAAAATAAAAAGTAGTAACTAGGAAAAGTACCATTTGAGTTACCATTAAATGTCTACTTAAATTATTTAATCATACCTCATGTCATGTTTACTGTTGTCAGTCATTGTGAGAGCTAATGCTGATAGATTGATTGATTCACTGGTTTACAGCACTGTAATGTTGGACGAATTAGTTACACAACTTTTAACTGCCAGATCAGCAGTGTTAGTTACACATTACTTCCAACAATGGGCCAAAAATGACTTATGATCTGTTTATTAATCAGTATTGCTCAATGGTTTTCTATTTGTAGCACATTTCTAAGCATTATACTGTATATTCTCTATATTCTGTATAGATATTATAGCATTATACTGTATATTCATCAATGGATTAATAGTGTTGTGTCGCATAACAAATCACATAAAGGCTGATTGCTAGATGAAAAGCTCACATAGAGCCACATAGTCTTGTTTCCTCCTTCTTATAAAGGTTCTGTTTAGCTGTATGTTTGTCATGATGGAGAGAGGGAGACAGGCGGAAGGAAGGGGGACAGTGCATGCTATAGAGTGTGGGTGTGTGTGTGTGTGTGTGTGTGTGTACTCAGGCTCTCTGCATGTATCTTCTCCTGCGGTCCTGCATGTGGTGACAGGCTGACATCAGAGTAAAAGCCCCCTGAAGTCGTGTTGAACAGATGTCTCTCTGCTCTCTGTTTCCCATGGTGGAAAACACAGACCTGACACGTTGTCCTCTCTCTCTCTCTCTCTCTCTCTCTCTCTCTCTCTCTCTCCTCTTTGTCTTCCTCTCCCGCTGACTGTTGACTCTACTCTTCTATTAAAATTAGCTGTTCTTTCTTCAGACACTACACGTTCCCTTTACCTCTTATTGCTTTTCGCTGTTAAGGCACAATTTGCCCTTTGCCTCGTCAGACATCTCGCTCTCAGATCAGTGTTGTGCGGTAAAAAGGCCAGGTGAAGTGGACTCCCAGAGAGTGGTGCCCTCGGTGTTCTGCTTTGTGTACTTTCCTTTTAGTGCTTCCCTGCACGTCTGTGTGTGTGAATGTGTGTCCAGAGTTTGTGTGTGTCTGCCCTTTTTTGTGCAAGGCAATGTTCCAAGCCCTGTGACGTGAGCCTTGTCTCTGAGAAAGCAGGCAATCTGGGCCTTGGCTTTTCTCCAGAGCCGCTTTCATTTCCATTCAGCGGTGGGATGTTACTCACTGGAACTCACATGTGCACTGCGCAAGCACAGACACACACACACACACTTGCAGGAACACAGAATCACTGATTCAGGCTGAAGAGTGTTCAGGCAGGGTCAGAACTCCAGCTTTCTTTGGAACGGGAATTTGGGATCTTGTTTTCTGAAAATTTGATATTTTCTCACAAACTTTTGAAGCCTATATCTCTATAAATGTAGTCATGCAAACACACGCACATTCTTTTACGCATGCATGAACACACAACACACACACACACAAGTGCACACTCAAACTGCTGCAGCTACGGTAGGAGCGCATGATGCAACAGCAGAGCCATCGCTCCTTATGTCTCCGGGGAACAATCGCTTTGGGGGGGGGGGGGTTGGAAGAAAAAGAGAGAAATGTATCAGGCACTAGCAAAAACAAGGGGAGACTGAGCGAGGAGGAAGAGTGACTGATTGACTGTGGATAGGGAATAGGGGACAAAGTGAAAATGATAGAGGGACTCAAGCTCGGGGGGGGGGGGGGTATAGAGAGAGAGGGAGAGATCGGGCTCCGAGTGGCTAATAGAAATTCCCCTGTTGCCTCATTGAGATGCAACGGTGGCTTGGGTAATGAGCAAGCTGCCACTGACGCATTGATTTAGCCAGAAGACTCTCTCAAATTATCCCCACTTCACGAGAAAGAGGGAGAGAGAGAGAGAGATGTCAACAGCTCCACCAATGGCCACCGGGGTAATTACCGACGCATCCACCCACCGCGACACCTCCCTCAACTCGCCTGGCTTTTCATTCTCACACACGGCACGCTGTCTCCACCCCCCTCCCCGCCTTCCTCCGCAGCCCCTCCCTCTGGGACCCAATACATAAGGTTGCATAAGCAAGGATCGCTTGAGGAGGCAAAAATCATGAGTGGCTTCAGCTGGAGTTCTTTGTGAATCCGTGCTTTTGCTAAAAGGAAAACTGGGGGTGGTAGAGCTGCAGGTATATTAGCAATGAAAAAGAACAGACACGTTTCCTTGTTCATCTCTCAAGTATGAAAACATGCCAAGAGTCTGACTGGATGATTAATTGTATCTACAAATTCTTTTTTTATCAATGAATGGCCTGCAGAATGTGCGTTCAACATGGATTATGCATAGATGTAAAAATAGAAGAAAAACAGGAAACCGTTCCAAATGACTCATCTCAACACATGCACTGGTTCTGACTCTGAAAAACAGCATCGGTAAGATCATACATTACTGTGTCTTAGTTTTTTCTCGAGGCGTGAAGGCGCAGTGATTCAGCGCCCCAGGTTTCACCCACTCTCCCTGATGTCGAGCATTAATCAGAGAAGTGTCTTTTGCAAATATTATGTTAAAATGCTTATATTGTCCCGCAGGTCCTCTAATGATTTGATCTATTGGTGTCCCCTAAATCTTGGAATAAATCAAAATGCTTTTAATCCCACTTGTGTGTTTTCAGTGGTGTTAATGGGAAAGTGGGCAAATCTCGGGCTAAATTAATGCAACAGCTCAAATCATGTCCTTGGCATTTTTATCACCCAGGAGAATGATGTGAATTACAGTGACGCGCTGGACAGCAGCTGCCTGTGCTCCACCATCTGCAGGAGATAATAGTTTCCACTTGTGCAGATCTGCCTCCCAACATGGATGTTTTGATGGGATGTTTCTTGTGCATCAAAGCAACAGGAGATGGGGAGAAAACACATCCACTGCAAGTCAGTTGTCTGACACGCACAAAGGCGTCTGTCTCGTCTTCATCGTTTCTGCGCCTGGAGGTGTTTCTGCTCGCTCCAAACACTAATGGTGAAGCGTTGACACTTTGACCTTTCTCCCGCGCGGTGTATGTTTTACACACGTACAGAAGAAAGGCTCAACAAAGACATCGCACAGAGGAGGAGGAAAAGCCCGCAGAGGAAACCACTAGCGAGCATTTTGAACCTTTTGACTTTTGATCAGGAAACGTGTGCGTTTGTGTGTGTGTATCACTGTCACACACCAGGAGGTGGCCCCCTGCCTTGAACACACACTCACACACACACACACACACACACACACTCTCACTCAATAGGAGATTGTTCTGTCCCAGATCCACACACTGTGGGTTTAAATGGAAACAACCTTGTGCATATTGACCATAATTGTGGGGCTTGTGCTCACCTTGCACAATCCTTCCTGCTGTTATTCAAAGATTTATAAAACAACACAGCAGGACAAACAATTGTATGAATCCAATTTTGGATTACCATCTCTAGAAACCTTTGCAGTATCAGATCTAAACATGACTGTCTGCAATGGGCTGTTATCTGTGGCCTGTGGTTATGGTTATAGACAGAGATTTAATTATAAGCTAGATAGAGAATAAAGGGAAACAGTAGTTTGTCTCCTGGGCAATTTTTTGGTTTGATTCATTTTCCTTCAGCCGTGTGAAGCAAAGTTTCCACCGCTGAGTGGGTGTTTCCAGTTTTCCTTGTGAAACCGCAGGACTCATTTTCAGTCTACGTGCTCAAGCCCTCATCTCCCCTGCCTGCCCCAAAGTGGGAACACAGCCCCCTCATTGCCAATTAAACTCCAATCAGCAAACGAAGATGGAGTGAGACATTCGAATTACATCCAATATCCTCTCCCATGCTCAAGCCTGTCTTTGGCAGCCACAAATTAGCTTACAAATTAAGGCTCTGAAGATGGGCAAAGTGGAGTTGCCAGATAAGAACCCAACAACATCCTGCCGGCAGTTTGATGAGTTGCTCCCGTCTTGGATCCAACCTCCTGCCTCGGCTTGATGTGCGCAGGGAGTTGATTTGAGTTATGTGTGGTTGAGCTTCTGTTTCAATCTCCATTCGGGGGGGCGCCGGTTATTAAGACGAGCTGATGAGAACTTGTTACGCCAAAGTTGGTGCCAGCTTCATGTTTGTTAATGAACGCGTTGTATGGGAAACCCAAACACTCTTAATTAATGAAATAACTCGAGCTGAATTATAGATGAGGAACCTTTTGATTAATTGCTTCTTCATCTCCTGTCTCCTCGCCCCCAACACAATTGGCTGAGTGGTCCGGGTGCCAGGGATTGTGTGTTTCTGGCATGTTGGAGTGCACGCGTGTGAGTGCACATGTGTCTAAGAAATACAGAGGGAAGGCACTGCCGCCGCCAGGATGTCGCTCGGCGGTTACAGTGAGGTTTTGTAATATTATCCAGTCAGATGTTTAATTATTCATACTTTTATAACAGGGTTATCTAACACATGACATGCAGACAGAGTGCCGCTCTTTGAATGGTGTCGAGGGGCTCCGCTCGCTGTGAAGCCGAATCACAGAGTCGTCACCGAGCCACCGATACTTAGCTCGTCGTTTCGCCTCTTCATTTGACTCCTTGTCTCCCCAGAGGAGTGTGTCAGTACATGTGTGTGTGTACAAGTATGTATATTTATACTGCAGATGACTTTGTACACGTGCACACGCTCGTGCATGCGTTTGTCCCGTCTGCTGCAGTTGCTGCATTGGCCCTGGTGTGGCTAATTAAAAGAAGCCTGCTTGCATTATTCATGAGGCTGTAATTATACATTCCTTTTGCCGATCCCCAGTCAAAAGGCATGAAAAATAGATCTGAGTGTCCATGCTCCGCCCTTCTAGGCCCAGCTTTCTCTCTGTGTTTTGACTTTCCCAGAATCTATCTCTCTCTGTATATATGTATAGGCAATCTTTTTCCTTATCCCACTGTCGCTGGCCTAATTGTCATGGCCTTCTTCTTTTATTTGCTTTTTTTTTTTCTCATCTCCCCCCCCCCCCCCGTATCTCTCTGCCTCGTCTTCGTTCATGTTTGCTCTGATGTTCCCATTCGGGATCGGGGCAGAACATTCCTCTGACAGTGTCACACTCACTCGGCTCTGGGGCCTGACCTCCAGTCACATCAGGCCAGAATTCGGAGAGGGATATTTGGAATCTGTTGCGACATCTCAGCAGAAAGATTCATGGGAGAAATCACTGCCTCTGATCAACTTAATGGAGAGAGCGTCTCCCCAACATGAGTTAAAAGTTTCCACCTCCCATAACAAGATCTCCCCGACTTTTGCTTTCATTCGGACGTGTTTAATCACGGAATCTTGAGCAAACTGAATATAGCACTTTGGCAGGAAGTGAGATTCTTCCAGTAAACATAAACTCCAGTTTGGATATCTGGCAAACAAGAGGATATTTAGTATGCCTGCCATATGTTTCCAGTTCAAAGTCATCAACATCCAAGAACTTTTTCGCACAGTCAAACAAATGACAGCCTGAACTCTTTGAGCTAGTTCCTGCTGCGTTAGTTTCTTCTGGCAATGAGACTTGTTTGCCTTGCTGGCAGAAAAGAGTGTGTGAAGCCGGCGTCTTCCACCGTGCAGGTGATGGGCTTCTGAGGACATATTTGGGCATACTGATTCAGCAAGGGCTGGGAAGCTTGTAAGATCTGCCAATCAGAGAGCTTGTTAGGTAACTAAGTGGATCACTCAGTCGTCGCTGCCTCTGGGCGATCGGAGCAATCACTCTCAAAACTAGTTTCAGAATTTAACAAAATAGATTGATGCCTCGAAGCTACCAAGATCGTCCTTGCCCTGCACTCCACTACACTAGTGTATGATTCAAAGATGCATTCTGGGACATATCCTCAGTGACGGTCCGGAGGTCATCGGTTGTTTTCGGGTCGTTCAACATCGCACACCCCCTCATCCAGTCCACCCAGTCTGGGTTGATCAGACCACAGCCTGTGTCCCAGCAGCACTGGCCCATAGAGGATCCTCTGTCATCTGGAGGTCCTTTCTGCAACCTCCATCGTTAACTTGATGACCTTCCTTTATGCAACCCCAGTGAAGCCAAAAGGATTGTACACCTTGCAAAGTGAGTGGCCAACAAAGCCTCTGTCTCTCCTCCTCTACTGCCCCACCAGCTTCTAGTACATGGGCCATTCTGCTGTTTTCCCTACCAAGGAACTCTCGGCCCTGTAAGGTGCACGTGCTCTAAAGAGGCAGAACCATGTCTGGTTAAATTAACAAACATGTTGGTGTGTACATTGTATCAACTGCAACCAATTAACTTGATGGCAGGTCCAAATTAAACCTGTCAGTTGTCAGTTTGTGTGCTCTCACTCCACTCCCGCCCTGTCAGTGATGTAACACAACTGCACAACCAGTTCTGAACTGAGTGTTTCTGCAGGTCTCACAGAAAGAGGCTTCTCACTGTTTGGATTCATGTCACTGTTAATAAATTGAGCTTTCAAACTTAATGTTTTTTAACCTTGACCTTTCGGTATTTGAGAGAAGACGGTGAGATTAACTTGTCCACAGCTGTTTTATTTCAGGTATAAGATTAGAAGTGATGTGAATGAAGTACGGAGTCAGACTCTGCATTGGCAATCACACAATGTTAAAAGACCTGTATTCATCTTTATAAATCTTCATCAGGACATTACTCTGAATCAATAAGAAACAAGTAATGAATTCATTCTGTCAGCCAGGAGCCTCATTGCATTGGTATCCAAAAAATGAGCACCCCCCCTCCCCTCGTCTACAACTCAATCTTACAACAAGGCAGCTTCATTTTACTATCGTTGTCGACTTTCCAAATCCATGTACCCACTCACCATATACCAAACACCCCAAAGCAAACATGCACGCTCAAAACACATAAGAAAAAACATAAGAAAAACTGATGGCACATATCCCCCCACATGAACTGTATGGCGTTGTGTATGTCTGTGTTCCCACTGATTTATCAGTCACAGAGGTTATCCAAAGTAAACTGAGTTCCCATTCATTTAATCTTCAACTGAGCAGTGTTGGATATTATGGAAATCCACTGTTTAAAACCGCTGATAGTGCATCTGTATCTGAGTTTGCTGGGACCTGTGCTCCGGGGTCAAGCATCCGTGCTAAGTAAATTGGCTCCCGGCTGTTTTCGTGCATATATTGAGCTTTCCGATGGAGAGACATTGATCATATCTGAACCGGAGCTAATGGTGTAAATCTATATTATTCGCGAATAATAATGGAGGGCACACTCCCTCACTCCATTAAGTCAAAGCACTCGCAATCACGGTAAGAATAAAAGACTGTTTTATGGAACTTAGAAATGCTCTTTAGCTGCAACTCCTGAATCGTTGACATCTCCAGGGTGCTCTTGAAAAGGGGGGGGGGGGGGGGGGCACAGAAAACACATCTTTCATATCTGTATTCAGTAAAGATGCCTGCTTAGTGCAGGGAGTTGGCTTATAACGGAGGTTTCTGTATGCATGCGTCAGTGTGCCTCCCTCCTCGCTCCAGCACTCCAGGGCTAAACCGCTCTTCCTGCTTTTGAAGCTGTTCTGTTGGTCTGGGCCTCTGTTGTTACTGATGTTGATGCCGTTGCTTTGGCTTGTAGGGTTTAGAGGGTTGCAGGGGAATTCAGGCTGGGTAGACGGACGTCATGCATGGCTGAGCGGAAATGCATAAAAAAAGAGAGCAAAAAAGAGGAGGTGGAGGGATGGAGGAGAAAGAGAGAGAGATTCGGTGAATGAAGAGGGCAGAGAGAAGCGGCAGGAGGAGAGAAACAGACAGAGCGAGTGCGTTCACGGAGTAACGAGCGAGCATCGTCTGATCCTCGACATGTTGTCTCCCTCCTGCACAGTATGACTCAACAGCTTTCTGCTGGCATTTTCCATCTCTCTCTTTTTTTTTTTTAAGATGGATGAGAGGATGAATAGAGAGGAGGGGAAGTAACTCCGACTGGCTGGGTAGAGAAGCAATGAAGGCAAAACTTGGCAGAAAGTGAGAAACGAGGGAGAAACACACACACAGAGAAACTGGAAAACTAAATAGAACTGAGAGAAAGTAGAAAATTATGGAAAGTAAAGATTTTGTGGCAGAGATTCAGAGTCTCACAAGCCTGTGCTTCATATACAGTGTTGGGATTTAACAAAATACATTTACCTTGTGACCATATGTATTTATTGTACCTGTACTTTACTTATACATACATTTTTTTTAGTACATGTCATATGTTTAGCTTGATTTTTTGTTTTAATCAAAATGAACCATAATGATTTAGTAGACGATTGTATTAGTGATAAAGTTACACTCTGCAAATACTTTTACCTGTAATACTTAATAATAAAAGTATAAATTAAAGGACAAAACTGTGCTGAGGTAAAAGTAAAAATACCATGTTAACATTTCTACTTTATTAAGTAAGTGCTTGCTTATAGATATACTTAAGCAATGTGATCAAACCAATTACAACTAAACAAAGTCAATACACACATTCTTTATTAACTACATCTAGACCTTCTCATTTATTTTGTTCTCCTTTTCCTATAATACATTTACACTGATTTTCTGTCTCTGCCATCCTGCTCTGCTAAATACATAGTTCACATATTAACAGTACAAATACTATTTGATACAAACAACGATAATGGTGCCAGAGGGATTCACTGCATTATTTTTCTACAAATGCAAATGTACATCAGTGTATGAGGGTATTAATTAGTGCACTTTATTACCCCCACTGCAAATTGTAATATAGATTATAAAGTAGAGCTTCAAGGAATACATGTATTTCTGTTCCAGTCACCACCCACAGATATGTTTGATGAAACATTAGTGTTTGATGAAGTCTGTGTTTGTCGTGTGCACAGCAAACAAAACCGAAAGCGAGCCTAATTTCATTTGATTGTTTGACATTAGTCATTATTAATCTGTCTGTATGTGCTTGTTTGAACTTAATGAGACAGCACACAGCTGATGACACAGCAGTTGATGGTAGGGCTTCAGCTCTGCCCTCTCACCCTGCTGGAGAGGATTCCCACGCCCTGCTGCAGGGGCCCGCCATGTGGCCACAGGAAGTTGTCAGAGTTAGCACTGGTAGCACATTGTGTTTCCTCTCGGTGGCTGATCTCAGAACAGAGCTGCAGCTCCCACATACAGCGTCCAGGGTTAGAGAGCATAAGCGGAAAGCAGCTCACAGATCTGTGCCTAAGGGCAAGGAGCCTCTCGAAGCCAGCGCCTCAGGGGGAGAACGCTAAGCCACCTTAAGCTACTACCATCTGCTGGCATTGGCTTAGGGCTTCTGAGAGATCAAGTTTGAAAGTGAGAGAGGTGCGCCAGTGGAGGCATCTCCTTCTCATCCTCTGCTCTCCTCTCCGAGTAGTCGCTTCCTCGTGGAAATTACGTAAAGATCTTTACCGCATTGATGCCAGCGCTGCAAGGAGGATAAAGCTTGAAAACATGTGTGTGGATCTGTGGACGTGTGTGTGTGTGTGACTATAGCATGTTGAAGATGGTTAGGTGCCTCTGTTACAGGCTTGAACACAAGCAGTGGTTTCCTGTTCTCCCTCCTCTTTGCTCTCCTTCCTTCCTGCTGTGTCTCAGATCAATGGCAGGGGAAATCAGCCGCACATTCAGGGTCAATCTCTTCTCCTACCTGCTCCTGCCTGGATGTCCCAGCTCTGCCCGATGATACAAGACTGATCAGCTTGTTTCGGTAGCTGGGACAGAAATACCTCCTCACAGGTTAACATTGGAGGAGGAAAGGGTTGTCTTGTGGTTTCCTGTCTGCTATGCAAGGCTTAACCATCCCCAAGGGAAAGACAGGCCATAAACATACAAACCAAGGCCCAGTGGCAAATCTCATTATGTCTGAAAGGGTCAAAAATATACCTCTGTGCACACGGCTCCCACTCTCACTCAGACAGCCCTGCTGAAAATCATGTCTTTTCCCGAACTTATGGTTACGACAAGTTCAGAAAGTTCACCTAGATGCTGCCATGACGAATGAATCCTCTGACAAATGCTAGAGATGTTTTCATAACAGCTGTCAGCGAGTTCAGTTGTGATACGATGAAACACAATCACTCGAAGAGACAGTGAAGTGAGACAAAAAGCTCATCACCGAATCAGCACAGGCACATGGATCAGTGGTGCAGAGCAGGAGACGCACTGCCACAAGGTTCTTTAGTTTCTAGGAATTTCACATTTTCCGTGAAATAACTTGTTCCAGAAATCTGCCTGTCTGCATGTGGAATGCATATCTCAAGAAACCGCTCGTCTTATCAGAATTAAGAATCAGAATCAGGTTTATTGGCCAAGTAAGTTTGCACAAACAGGGAATTTGACTCAGTAAAGTGGCTCTCAAGTGCTTACACAGAAAACACATCACAAAAACAAACATAACAAAACAAAACAAGGCAAAACAAAACAATACAAACAGTCCGAATAGTGCGACGGTCTAAGAAAAGAAGTGCAGGTGTGCATATTACAATTATCCAGTGAGGGTGAAATAAGTAAACATAATCAAATATAATTATAATATGTATTATATATAATATAATATAATTTCGGGAGTAACTGTTGGTTATTATAAGGATCCAGAGTTATTGCACAGTGCCAGAGTGGGTTGGCTGTTCAGTAGTGAGACGGCGAGGGGGAAGAAACTGTTTTTGTGTCTGGTGGTTTTGGTGAACAGAGATCTGTAGCGCCTACCAGAGGGGAGGAGTTGGAAAAGGTTGTGTCCAGGGTGAGAGGGGTCTGCAGTGATCTTTCCTGCCCGTTTCCTGACTCTGGATGTGTACAGGTCCTGGATGGTGGGCAGGTTGGCACCGATGATCTTTCATGCAGACCTGACTGTCCGTTGGAGTCTGTTCTTATCCAATTCAGTGGCCGATCCAAACCAGACAGTTATGGATGTGCAGAGAACAGACTCGATGACTGCAGTGTAAAACGGGATCAGCAGCTCCTGAGGCAGGTTGTGCTTCCTAAGCTGGCGCAGGAAGTACAACCTCTGCTGGGCCTTCTTGAGGATTTTATTGATGTTGGGTTCCCACTTCAGGTTCCGGGAGATTGTGGATCCCAGAAACCTGAACGATTCCACAGCCAACACAGTACTGTTGAGTATGGTGAGGGGGTGCAGTGCTGGGGGGCTCCTCCTGAAGTCCACTGTCATCTCCACGGTTTTAAGCGTGTTCAGCTCTAGGTTGTTGCGACCGCACCACAGGACCAGCTGTTCGACCTCCCGCCTATATGCAGACTCATCATTATCCTGGATGAGGCCGATGACTGATGTGTCGTCTGCAAATTTGAGGATTTTAACAGATGGGTCTCCTGAGGTGCAGTCGTTGATGTAGAGGGAGAAGAGCAGTGGGGCGAGCACGCATCCCTGAGGTGCACCAGTGCTGACTGACCGGGTGCTGGATGTTATTTCACCCAGCCTCACCTGCTGCTTTCTGTCTGTTGGATTCAGTGCGATTAGGACATGCTACACGTTCAGTATTAATAAACTCTGACATGAATTAAGCTGAACAAGCAACATTTGCTGCATTTATTCAGTCTCAGGATTCTTCAACCTAAAAACCAAGCCCACACATATGGTCCATATATGACATTTCTGCTCTTCTTGCAGAAGCACAGGGCTGAGATAATTGTGAACTCTCTCTTCCTTATGTTCCTCGGCACTGGTCAAAACCGTCCGACAGTTGCTTGCTCGTCAGGTTGAGCTTTGAGACTTTGGAGACGGAGACAGTGGCTGATGTTCCCTTTCTTCGATTGGTCACTTTTAACACTCCAGTCCCTCAGCCTTGACTTGCCACGGCTTAATTACAGCTTGCCAAGCAAACAGCCCATTCCCAATAGGCAGGCTTAGAACGGGCTGTGTGCTATCGTTTTTAATTAATGATGAGTTAGCCGTTATTTCTTTTCCTTCTTTTTTCTTTCTCCTACACTGACCCTTGATTCCTCTCCCTTAGTCCTCTTGCCTTCGACTCCTAAACGTCTGACTCCATCAGCACGCAATCAGTTCAGCTTTTATTCAAATTTCCATTCATCCCTGACTTGTGGAAGCCGGCGGGGGCGATGATTGAAAACCATGACTCGAAGCAATCCAGCAGATTCCTGCACTGAGCAGAGAAACGCTCTGACGCTCGCTGAGCCGTTGACCGAAGTCCTCATCCCGTGTCTTTCTCCAGCGATCCCTCCACATTACATCATTAATCACAGGCGCATGAGAAGCGAGGTCTGCAGCGCTCGGGGTCAGTTCACGGTGGCCCCCTCCACTCCATAAGTCCACAGCCAGTGACATTACTCTGAGATTGTTGTGAAGGCGAAGAGCTTTTGACGCTATTGATTGGGGAGGAGGGCGCAGTAGACGAGAGATCAATGCACTTGCTCATTCACTGGTGTGGCAAACTCAGGTCAGCTGCAAAGCCTGTTTTTGTCCGTGTGTGTGTGTGTGTGTGTGTTTGTGTGTGTGTGTGTGTGTGTGTGTGTGTGTGAAACCTCGATGCAACTGCAAGTAATCAAGTTAAAATGAAATGCACTCACACACACACAACCGTGCACACACACTGGGAAACCCTGGCCGTGATCCTCTCTGTATTCCCCGCTTGAGACTCTGACCCTTTGTGCTCTCAGTCAAAGCCTTATGTTTGAAGCTATGTTCAAAGACAGCCTATTTTACTCAGCCCAGTCGGATCCAGATGAATCCCCGGGCATCTCCTGTACAGCCTTCCCTCCGGCCTCACCGCTCCGGGGTTTAGCTCGGCGTACTCACACAGAGCTGGAAGTGTTTCCTCCAGGGTATCGTGGCAGACAGGTAGAAGGGGCACGAGGAGTTGAGGGCACTCACCCTCATTACAGGACATTAGTGCGTAGGAGGTTGAGTGGTTCATTTTAGGTCAGAGAGGAGCTGATGTTAATTAGATGTTACAACATACTTGAGACGAGCAAAGTCATAACTATTGTGAGAAGATCTTATGTCGTTAATTGCGTGAATTTTCTGTCGGGGAGTAGATAACCATGAGGATAGTTTTTGGTTGAGTTTATTGTAGTGAATTCGATTTAAACCAAAAGCCAAAAAATACATATTCCCTCAGAGTCCGATTTGTTTTATTTACTTCGTCTTTCCTCTGTCCTCCGTTGAAACAGTCGCCTTTATGCAGTACATTCTGGTTTGGTAAATATGACTCTGTAGTCCCTAGTGTACACTTTGAGATTATGTGCAAATAGTGTGTTGGCAAAGAGCTTTATGGATTTCTGTACACTAACACCCACACAGTGTAATATGCTCCAGCTTGTTTTAGGTTTTATTAGTTGGAAATATCTCTGTTCCTGATTTGGACATAAAACACAACCATTTTAGAGAGTTATATAAAACTAAAAATATCTTGCTGACCAACATACAGACTGTGGTGACTGACTCTACTTACTGCAGCACCATAGGGGTGTGTTTCACCTCAAGTGAAACGCAGTGTTAAAGATTCCATTTTTATTATATCATGCCAGCATATGGGCAAAGTTTTATTAGTCCAAATATTATGTATGGTTTCACAATATACTATATATAAAGATGGACAACATAATGAGTCCCCAAAAGTGAAGCCAAAATCCACTGATCACCCCCTGGTAGCTGGCTGCAGTATAGCCCATAAACCCTGCCTCCTCCATGTAAGTGGATGGGACATGGACCAAAACAAAAAAGTCAAAATACATTGTTTTCTTCAATTTTTAGTTTTTATCACAAGTTCACATCACTCATATGTTTTCATTAGTCATTTAATGCTATAAAAAACAACTGAAACTGACTCAGGATTGGCCGAGTGTGCGTTTGTAACTGTGATATTTAGATTTCTAGATAGTAAAGGGAGGTTGAGATGGGTTGTGCATCTTTATATACAGTCTGTGGGCTTTACACTGTGTTTAATACTAATTGGCAAATGTTAGCATGTTGAATTGTGATGGTGAGGTACCCCCATGGAGCTGCTGGCATGGCTGTAATCTCCTAACTGTGTTACCATTTCTTGCTCACAAAGTATATTTTTGGGGTTTGAGTTAAATATGTGTATTTTAAATGGAATTTTAAAAACTATAAGTCCTTCTGACTTCATTGAAACTTGAAGGACATGATGTTCCTCGCGTTGGCATGAAATGGGTGAGGAAAATTAATTCAGTGTTGATTTTGGATTCCTACTTTGGGCAATAACATCTGTTTCACCACCCTTGACAAAATTCGACACCTAAATGATGACAATTTGCTCCAAAAAGAGCAACAATGTACAGTACATTAATCTGGACCAATGAGCCAGTGTTGGCTGCCGCATATTGTGATTCAAGCTTTTAAGCTGCATGTTGTTCCATGACCATTTGTTCTGCTTTATTAGTTCCCATGTTGTTTGAAGTCGTGAAAGACGCTGGTGGCTTGTGGGCCATGTGTGGAACTCACTCGTATAAGTGGTTGTAACGTTCCATGTCTCGCTCCGGCTAATGTGCCCTCTGCTCACACAAACACAGGCTTTGGCAGAAGATGGATAGTTACGCAAATAATCCGGTTAACTTTTCATGTGTTTGCAGGCAGATAGTTTCTCTTTAATGTGTTTATCATGACTTATGAGCTTCTCTATGGCAGCCATTAACATATGATTACCATCACAGGGCTAATGGGTTTGTCTGTTGTTCCCCCTCCTGCTCAACTGCCTCGACTCCTCTTCCGAATCTCTTTAAATCTCTTTTTTTTTCCTTTCTCCTATTTTAGAATTCACTTTCTTTCAATCTCCCAGCTCCTCTCCTCCGTGTGTCTCCACTCTCGGCCCCCGCGGCCCCTCCACTCCCGAACTAGAGCCTCCCTCCCACACAATGCTCTCCATTATTGCTTAATTATCTGTGGCCTGTCGTTTGACTAATGCGCCATCCCTGACTTTCAATCTCTTTCACGTTATCCCTTCATCTTTCACACGCTCGTCCCTACGTACTCCGTCTCCATCTCCCTCCTACGTCTCCCCCTCACCTTCTTGACATCTCTGTGGCACCCTGGACACTTCTGTTCTCCCTTCCCACCGCCCTCCCTGAAGCCAATTGACGCTCCTCTGCTGCTTCATGAAGAAATCAAACTCTGATGGAGACGGTGGGAGAGCGAGTTTGCGAAGCCCACGCATGTCTGGTTCGTGTCAGTCAGCCAGTTCGCCGCGAGACATCACTTCTCTCCGTTGACGTGTTTCTTATCGTTACTGCACCATTCCTGTCGCGGGCACATCATAGTGACACTTAACTTAATTCCACCATCTTCATCTCTGCCAGCGTGAGAGTGGCAACGATCCACATGATTCCACATCAGTGTTTCTATAAATTCTCCGTCACGGCCGTTAGGGAGTTCCACTTCTGCAGTTTGGTTTTAAAATCCTGAAATCATCTTCCACGTCTCCACGTCCCTGCTGCACCGCACGGGGCAGTTGGGGAAATCAACAGTAGCACGGCGGCGTTTGATTGTGCAGAGGTGTGTGTTTGCTTGAGTTTGTACAGTCTATGTGATGCAAACATATTTCCAACGTGTCTGCCCGCCTGTGGTCCCCGGGCGGAAAATGGATTGGCGCTGTCATCGTGGCTCCCCTGTATTAAATATGTAGAGGCACTCCACTTTGTTCCACTGTAGCTGCACGCGCATCGAGGCGTCCCCGCCTGTTTGTGGCTGAACTAAAGATACCCGGGGATATATCGGTTTGTGGCAAATCGTATGAGTTTTGACTGAAGGTTTGTTTTGGGATCCCAAAAGAACCAACAGGCATAGTGTATCTCAAACACTTTAAATCTCATTCCGTGTGTTGGCGAGTGAAGAGTAATACTTTCTGCTGTGCCGTTGAAATGTGACAATCTAATATATTCTCTGTGAGACGCGCATCACTCCTGTTGTTGTTTGAGCCGTGGTCAGTAACAAGCTCCTTTCGGGGGGGGGGACTGACCTCTGGCTCTGAGATGCCTCCATTTGTCACGGCTACCTTTTTATTGTCTGCTTTAGCTCGCCCAACACGACTGCATTACAGCAGTTTAATGCATTATGGGAGTCAATAACACAAATGGCCCACTCACTTACTGCCTTTATGACTGGAACAAACCCCGGAGGGCAGTTTATTTAAGGAAGTGTCTCGACTTCAGAAGCCATTATCAGCGTTCTGTACACGAGGTCACAAAGCGTCTTACATCATTCTGCTCAGTGCACGTTAGCCCAAAAAAACAAGACTTTAATTTTCTTTACACGTCACTTTAATGCGACAGTTGCTTTTAAAATGTCCCGACATAATTTACTCCCAAATCTCTGCAGTGCATAAATATCATCTGCTTCCTCTGTGTCATATAAACACTTCACATCATCTTGCTCTTAGTCTCACATAAGTGCTGAGATCTAAACGATGTTCGACCTGTTTAACCTGATAAAGTGTGTGTTTCCTGTTTGTTTTGCAGGCTTGGTCAAGCTGGGAATCCACTGTGTAACATGCCAGAAAGTCGCCATAAAGATTGTTAACCGGGAGAAACTCAGCGAGTCAGTACTAATGAAGGTAAGTTCACGGCTCTCAGTTCTCTCAATAGTTGTTTTTGTTTGTTTGTTATTTTGTCGATGGGATTCGGCAAAATCTACTAAAGAGATTTCCAGAAAAATAGGTAGAAGGATGGAAGATGTTCCAATAAATAACCAACAATTGTTTTTTTTGGAAATCATTTTAACGGGGCAGATCAAGGAATTTGTTATTACTTTCTTTAAAATTGCACGAGTTTTTATCTTTGACATTTTCACTGATTTCCCAGGTAAATAATTCATGAATTTTGATGAAGTTAATCAGGAACATTTAGGGAATTGATATCTGGGAGTGTGAGCTTGATTGAACAAAAGGGGACTGAGCAGAGGTATGTGCTCTACAGAGTGCCATTATAGTTTTTTAAACCAAAATGTAGCAGTGTGTTGTGTTGGTGCAGTGGTACACACACACACACACACACACACACACACACACACAAACACACACACACACACACACACACACACACACACACACACACACACACACACACACACACACACACACACACACACACCACATAACCACATTGACCCCTTTGAAGTCTGGCCAGGGACCTTCATTCCTCTTCCTCTCCCCAGAATCCTAATAGGCAGTAACCCAGCTGAATGAAGCCACCCTAAAAAATCTGCCTAATATGACAGAGCAGCGATGTCCCTGACAGAGCCACCTCTGTGACACAAGAGGAGCATTTCAAATACCAGATTTAGAAGCAGTGGACCACTAGAGAGTCTACATTTCAATACAATTCAATGGTTGCAGATCTTGCACAAAAATGTTGAATTAGCCGTATGAAGAGTGAAATCACTGGCTGAGGTAGTAATAGTGGGTTTTTGAAGCAACTGATTTCATCCCCTTTCAAATTTCAAACTGAAGGAGTCAGCTGTTTGGCTCCCCCGCCGGGAGTCAGAGCCTCCAAGAAATCCTGGGGTAAGACAACAATAAGGCAGGTTCCAGCAGCTGCAATTACCAAAGCCTCTCTCCAAAACGATTCAAAATCCTCTGGGAGGACAGAAAAAAATCCTCTTTGTAATTTATCCAGTTACCCACATAGCTTATTTTGGAAGCATCAAAAGAATTCTTCGCATTACACCCCAGGACACCTGCTGCGCACCTCCCCTCAGTGCCCACTCAAAATATGCACGCTGCAAAAATTGGCCCTTGTGTTGATGGAATAGTTGCAGAAGAAAAACCAGAATGAGGACAAGAACCTGAAAATTGTCTTTAAGAGGACGCACACAGAGAGGAGCGCCTGCTGTAATTGTTTGCTTATGAGCAGGAGAGCAGGAAGCCGGTGGGTTTGCTCGGAGCACAAATGGAAGAATCCTCTGGTTTGCATCACTTGTGCCGCGACGTCATTAGACTCGGGATGAAAAGAGCTCTGTGCTCCGGTGTTGGTACAGTCAGTATTAATCAGCTTCTTGCCGTGTCAGTGCCGCCAAACTTTTTTTTCCGCACCTTGCCGTCTTGCTCCAGAAGTCACCTTCCCTCTTTCTCACTCCAACATGCCAGTGTAATCGTTTCATGAGGGAAAGGGAGGTCATCACCGCTGCCCCTCCGCTGACAGAAGTATTATTAGCTGTAGCAGGAGAAGTTGCTGGAGTGTTAGCGGAGAGGAGTGTAGCAGGATAACGTCCCAGCCCAGGTGTCTCTGTCCTGCTGAGGGAAATGATGGCAACTGATGCCGAACACTGACAGGTCCGAGGCTTTTGCTGAAGAGGCAGTTCAGAGCCAATTACTGAACTCAGCCGCTGTCACTCTTCTCTCACCTGCTCGGCTCTGGCGTGTGTTAGTGCGCGTGTCCGTGACTTCAGGTGTGTGTTCACGTTTGTGCCAGCGGAGGAATGAATTATGCAGGAGCCAGGGGCGACTGGGCTTCGTCTGACGGAGGCAGTTTAAAATATGTGTCTTGTAGGTTTGAGACTGAAATCCAAAAGTAGTCCCCATTATTTCACATTTAATTAAATCTCTAATGGCACCAGCCCAGTTTCTCTCTCTGTAGTAATTGAGATCATTTTAGTAATCAATCAAATGCACAAATTAGTGTGTTTGATTGTCTGTCTGTTGTTGTTTCAGTGATTATATGTGTGTGTTTGTGTTGTTTGTTACAAATTCTTTGAACCCGTTGGCTATCGTGTGATGGCGACAACAGCCAATTCTTGTGTTGGTGCTTTAGTTCCAGACCACATTTTGGCTCATAAAACCTATATGTACATTTTTGCAGATAAATTAATAACTCGTCAGCCGATGCATTGTGGTCAATATGTTCTGTCTCTTTGGCTCAGAAGGCTTCCAGCCCCAGAACCCCTCTTCTACAGATCCTGCAAATTCACATTGAGAATCTGTCTATAAAGATTATTTGCCCCGTTTATATTAACAATAGGAAAATTCTGACTCAGGCATTGGGGATCTAATTAATACAGTACAGTGTAAACATGCAGTGTTGTCTTTGCATCAGCATTTCTGTGTGTATGTGTGTGTATTGATTGGTTCACTGCCCTCTGACACAAAGCAGTCTGGTTGTTTCCATTGTAACTCAAAGCTTCTACCTACTGGACAAACAGGGAACTGTTGGTGAGGTCACTTGTAAAGTTCCCTCTGGTTCTGGGACACACCAGTACCGGTGTCACGCATCAGGTTACAAATCCACTCCCCTATCCGCAGGACTCCTACTTCGGCTGGACAGGGTTTTTTTTTGTCCGACTCAAATCTGGCAGTCACTCTTCCGTATTCCCTCCATGTTGCACGGCACAGTCTTGCGTGTCTGGTCTCGGAGCTGCCTGTGTGGCTGTCAGGCTGTCAGGGTGATCGGGCCACTCTCCTCTGCAGAGTGCAGCCTCACACTGTGAAATGTCACCTTTTAATATGCTAATGTCGGGGGTCCCAGTGGTGCCATTAGGGGAGAATCTGACTCCCCTGGACAGGTGAGTGTGTGCGTGTGTGTGTGTGTGTGTGTGTGTGTGGCGCCACTGACGACACACATTTATGCATACGTGCACACATATGCGTGCGGTCACAAAAGTTGAAAAGAATGCATCTACATGTGTCACACAGACACATTTTCATATGCATGTGCCCAAAGTCATCCTCCGTGACACACGTCATCCCTCAACGTCTGTCCTTCCCCTGCCCGACCTCGGGAGCCCCAGGGTCTGCGGAGATGAGGAGACTGGTTGAATTAATTGTCTCCACTCACTGCGTGTTGAACTTTATGAAACAAATGTTGAACTCTTCAGTCCACAGGCCCACCGGCTATGGCACTGTAGAACCAGGAAGACATTGAATTGTCTCGGATAATGAATTTGTCTGTGAACTTGGTGTCAGTTTGGAAAATCAGGGTAGAAAGTCCTGACTACTTTAAAGAGCAGCTGCAGCCCAGTGTGTTTTATAATTTGTTCTCCTCCCTTCACATCTAAGCAGAAAATCTAACAGCGGAGTTAACTGAATAGTAATAAGAGGCTCCATCAGTGGGAAGTGGCTGCCTGTCATGTATTCAGACGATGAGAGAGAAGCAGACAGCGAGAGAATACACAATATGTGCACATGTGACAGTGTTGTGATCCGATACAAAGTGAAGCTCAGACCCGTGTCTCTGCGTGTGTGTGTGTGTGTCCCCGAGGGAGTTGTTAATGTCTCTGAAACTCAGCCAGACTCTCCTCTCTCTCCCGCTGCCGTGTCCCTGTGGCGTCGGGGCCGTAGAGTTGAGAGAGACCGAGGCTGCATGGCGGCAGAGCACCTGACCACTGTGACCGATAGAAAACTAAACTAAAATGTTGACGCTGCACAGACTAAGTGGACACAGCCTGGCTACAGAAATCCACGTAACAGGCGGAACATGCTATACCCAGGGAGGCCAGGCTGTGCTCATGTAGTCTGTGGAGTGTCAACATCATAAAGAGACAGAATCATAGTTTCTACTATACTGTGAGTTATGTGGATTTGAGAGAGGTTGTCTTTGGGGAAAAAATAAACAATATACATCCTGAGTTTATCCAGCTCCCCGCAGAACTGCCTTTTATCCACGTGGGGAAAACAGTCAGCGTGTTGTTGACTCAAAGAAACATGCTTTGTGTTTGGTGTTTCTGAGTCATTACACACGTCAACATGTTCTTTTTATTTTATTATATTTGATGTTATGGTTGACATTTGAACATTATTGTATCGCTGTTGCCAATAATCTGTCAAGGTTAATACGTTTTTTTGTACAGCTTTCCATATATAGACCGAAACCAAAACATGTTTGGAAACCTGATGCCAGTGGAGCTCTTTTGAATTTGGGCTTGTGAGGGTAGGAGGGTGAAGCGGAGCACAGCTCAGGAGAGAGAGAGGCGGTCATGCTGATCGACGCCCTGCCGAGATGAGATGAAACAGATGCCGTCGCAGGAACAACACGTCCCCACAAACATTTCTTATCAGGAGAGGCTGTTTTTTGGAGCTATTAATATGGCATCCACACCATATGGTATTGCCAAATAGAAGTCATGTTAGGAGCTGTGATATTTATATGATGATTGATGATTTGGAGGTTTGATGAAAGGTCAGAGTGGCCACAAAACATCTGTCTGGCAGAGATTACGGATCTTCTACAATGTCACAACGACGTGACAACTCTGTATTTGTTGGTCTGATGATGATTCAGAGAAATAAAACTTGCTCCACCAGCCAGAAATGATTGAGAAACTCTAATCTGGAGGAGAAAGTGATTTGAAAGATAACTGGAAGGACATTTGGATAACTTGGTGATGGATAGTTCCTTATCTCACCATGTTAAAGAAACTGACGATCCCACAATCTGCCAGTTTATCTGTTTCTGATTTAATATGTAATGGGTTCTCCTTTGGGTCATATCCCATCCCCATCCCCATCCATCCATCCCCTCCACAAAACTTCATGAAAATCACTTCAGTATAGGTTGTAAGTATTCCTGCTGACAGATAGACGGTTATAATGAAAATACTACATCTCAGCTGGAGGTAACAGTGTTTCAGATTCAGTTGTGATCATAACAATTTGTTCTGTACGGAAATTGATTTGTCAACAATACCTTAAATTTCTCATATTTTAATGTCGCATAAACGACTGTGAAGGTTTAATTTAAACGTGTTTAGTCAAAGACAAAAACAAGTTCTATCAGATTCTCTGTGTTAGTTTTGTCAATTGGGAAACATTTGATTTAATTTGATCACTTAATTCAAAGTGTGATTGTAATATTTGAGGAGAGATAGGGGAAATAACAAACGTTTCTCTGAAAAACCTCCATCAATGAATTTCATTTTGACAGTTTCACTCAGTGGCTGAGGTTCAATTCATCGACAGCAGGATGAGATGTTTTGCTTTTCCCATCACAAACTACAGGCTCTCATCCTTTGTCATTCAATCACTTTGTTGATTCGATTTGTGGATCTAGCGACTTCGTGTGATGTTGATTTGACTGCCCGGGTTAAACCAAAACTTTAGTTCCACTGCGAGGAGAGAGAGAGAGCTCTGCACTATCCCACTATGCATTAAAAAAGCATGAGTCTATTATTGCAAGCCCTCCGAGCATCGTGCGACCCTCGTGCTCGTATGGCAGCGACGTGGTGGAGAAAATAGACGTCGAGCAGAACCTGGCTCTTGCAGGATGGTCTGACGAGCTTCCCCCCCGAGAGCAGACGATGCACTGTACCAAATTTCATACCACATTACCTATCATTATGCTGAGTGGAGCAACTTTTTCTAATCCGCAGTTTAGTCTCGGGGCAGAGTTGAATTGTTGCCGACCGCCAGCGCTCACAGCTAGCGGGTGGAGAGGGGTATCTTTAGCATGCAGCAGTTGGTACTTTCTGGAGATGCCTGTTCTCCGCTTCTCCCTCTGAGCCGGCGAGCTGGTGGTGGCTCCTGCTGCTGTTGGGATAAGGACGACTAATTAGCCAGAGCGCACTCGCTCTCCTCCTGAAGCAGCACAACTTCAAAGCAACTCTACTGTCCCCAAGCCCGGAGAGAACGAGAGAGAGAGAGAGAGAGAGAGAGAGAGAGGAAGAGAGGGAGAGGAGGATGAAGGGGATGAAGGGGAAGGATGGTTAACATGAAGTGAGGATACTCTGAGCGGACGTCTTATAAAGTACGTCGCTGTGCTGGATTTTCGTGGATGTTTCGAGGTAACTTCTGGTTTTACCGACTCTGTCCTCGATGTCAGTCATGTGATCATAGATGAGAAATGGAGGACACGGCATCACGAGAGCTGAGAGCAGCAAGGTGGCGCCGCAGTCGCATTATACCCAAGACGGCCGTAAAATGTGAGAGCAAGGATAATGATCAAAACTGTTCTCTCGTGCGAAATAACAAGATCATTAGTATTTGAATTTGTGACTTCCTGTCTTGAAATGGGGATATTACCCCCCCCCCCCCCCCCCTCCTCCATGGATCAACGCGACTGTGTGTGACGTGTGTAATCCTGGCGACCCTGTAACATGCGGCAGATCCTTGTTTTGCATGACACAGTCGCGTCCAAACTTTGCTCGCAGAGCATCCGAAATGATGATTTAGGACTAAAGAGGCAAAGAAATGCAAGCAATAAAGATTGAGTACACACCAACTGACAGACATTGTGGGGGCGGGCGGGTGAGGAGCAGGATGCCATGGCCACAGATGAATCACACAAGGTCTAATCTTGTTACCCCGACACCTCGGTGGCAGCACTGTAGCTTTCTCTCCCCGCCATCTCCACTCTTCCCTCCTAATGATTATAGATTGGCCATTCTCACCTATTTCGGCTGTGTCGCGAGTGGGTTGGATATAGAAATGCCTCCAACACACACAAGTCCTCTTTAACTTTGTGCTGTGTGTGTGTGTGCGTGTGTGTCTTGCTGTTTGTGTGCACGTGCATGAGCTGTGGGTGCAGACAACCCGTTAAAATAAATGGGTTTCATATGTTGTGCCCCATGCGCGTTGATCCATCAGCTTTGTTTGGTGCCGAGCCTGAGGCCGGGGGTTACTACATAGTTATATCTTAACAGGCTGACGGAACAGAAAGACTGAAACCACCGACTCTGGTTCCCTGCTGCACGGATTCTTCTTCTTTCACTTATTTCTGCCTGTTGATGGATGTCTGTCTTCAAATGCCGTGCCAATCTAGATTTTTGATATCGAACAAAAAACTCAGGAAGTGAATTCCTTCGTTATGGTTCGATCAAATATAGTAGACTCTCTGCATATGTGGAGAATAGTCAGGTTGCAGAACAAAACTGCTAAGCTTCCCACACACATGTTTGTACTTCCTAACTTAGTGAGGACACTCATTGACATAATACATTCCCTAGCCCCTTAGCTTAATCTTAACCATCCAAACTACAAGTAATTGGCTAACCCTAACTTTGAAACCAAGTCTTAACCCTCAAACAGCCCATTGGAAAAAGTGAGGACCGGTCAAAATGTCCTCACTTTCCAAAAATGTCCTCTGTAGGGTATATGCATATAATGGTCCTCACAAACATATAAATACAGGAACACACACACATTAAGCTGGAGAATCTCATCTAGTGAGTTTATATTGTTTTGTTTTTTTAGGTATCTCTGCATCCTATAGGGCTGTGGTTATGTCTTATAGAGAGCAAAATTGACTTAATATCATATGGTAGGTACAACAAAATCATGAAATGACTATGAGTAGCAGTGCATTCAGTTTTGCAACCTATGGATAGATTGATGGATAGATAGATATATAGATAGATAGGTAGATAGATAGTTAGATGGATAGATAGATTCCTTTATCTTTACTGCAGTATTATGAAATTAGTAGCAACCCACAGGTGCATTCCACAATAACAGCTATAATAAATAAAAGAGTAGAAACTGTTTAAATGTAACTATATAATAAAAAGTTATACAAATATAGTATTTAGTGCAAGTACATGAATGAAAAACTGTAAGACAAACATATATAAGACAATTCAATACGCGCATGATCATTTCACTTTAGAAACAACTTTATAGGGACACGATCTATATCTTATTTAGTGCGATTATCATGTGTTTATAAATGATGTCATGGAACAAAATTACATTATTACAATATAGAAAAATTAGCAGTGCTTGATTAGTGTGTATACAGCTTGCACAGTGTGTTTCATGGTTGCATAACTTCTCAGTCCCTTCTTCCCTCCCTGAGAATTCTGCAGGAATCTTGATAATAGTATGGATTTCACTGAACCTGTGAGGCCTCACAGAGCTTTTTGTCTGTTATCACTCAATATGACGGTCACTCAGCTTTCCACATCCTAATTTGGTTTCCAATCGCCACTCTCAGATCAATGTATGTCGGCTGTTTTTCTCCACTCTTTATTGAGTGGCGACGGGGCTCAGGTGAAATGGAAATGGAGGAATAGATTTAACGTACCCGGATGTATTATTTTTTTTATATTTTTTTAAGAAACCTCCAGTCACGTTGAGTTTCACTCTGCAGGCACCGAGCGTTGCGTTTTACACAGTGTCTGAGTGGTGGTTTGTAGATCTAACACATCCTGGAGAGACGCGTAAAACCCTTCTCATCTGCTCGCTGCGGTGACAAAGCTCAAAAGAAGCACACACACCGGGAGCCGCCTGACTGATTACACCTCTCACATGTCTTATCGAGATAAAACAGAGATGGTGTGCAGACAAAATAATGAAATGGAGGATAGCAGAAGGCAGGGATCCCCCATGGAGCTCGACAGGAGACAGACAGACGTCTCAACCGATGGCGTTTGTTTCTCCTCTTCAAAGACACCAGTCGCCGGGGTGTCAGAGAGATGAGGTCTCTTTGTTTGCTTTTTTTTTAATATTTGTTGCTGCTTTGGTGTATTTTTTATATTTTTCTTTGTCTTTGTGAGCAAAGGACACATTTAATCCAATTCAGCTTCCCTTAAGTGGAGTGATGCTTTCCCGGGGAGATCAGCTGAATTTCCCCTTCAAAGTTCAGTTTTCCTTTTTTTTTTTATGCCAGTGTTTTTTCCCTTTTGTTTTGCTGTGGGATTTCTTACCTCTTAATATATTACGAGTGAACCCCACTGAAGTGTATTCTGTGTGCTTCCTCTCAGCCACCGGGTATTGAGACTCTCTTTTACTCATCTTGCTCGAGATGGGACTGATAATTGAATAGTTATGTCACGTTCCCTTTAGAAGAAAAATGCATGAGCGCCTCAATGTTTACCTCCAGATTTGTCTGTCATCTTACATCACGCTGCTTCTACTTAAAAACGCAAACTTCCAGTGCCCTGCGTCTCAGCCTCCTGCCTGTCAGAACGTTTAGTGCATTATGTCTCTGAGAGTGATTTTGTTGTACATTGGCCTGAAGCAATAAACAGGCAAGTTAGCTTTGGATAAATAAAGAAAGTAAACACTAAAAGTTGTCCTGTTAAGTCTTAAGTTCATTCTGTACTGTGGGTGTGGGTGTGAGTGTGTGTGTGTGTGTGTGTTTTGTGTGTGCTTGGCTCCATAGCTTTTTTGAACTATAGTTGATGGACGAAGAAGTACATAACAACTGTCATCTCACTGGACACAGTGATGCTGGGATATGTGTATTCATACAACCCTGTTATTGTAGCTGACGTGTGTGTATGTGTGTGTGTGCACGCATTTTCTTGCTGTAGGTCGGTGTGCAAGTCACGCATATAAATGACAGCATGAAAGACAGCTTCATGACCATTGTTTCAGAGTCAAAAGAAGTACACACGCACACACACACTCTCAAGGTTCTGTCTGTCCTCTGGCTGCAGGATTTAGTCTGTAATAGTCTCACATCGGACAGGCAGGGTTGTTGGGTGAATCACAGCTTGTGGACCAGCGTGTCACAGAGAGCACAGACACACACACACAGACACACACACACACACACACACACACACACAAACGCACACACATTTTTACTCCTCAGACACCTGATCATAAAACAGAACAGTATCCATCATTTATGAGCTGTAGTGTACACGCCCACACGTCACGCACTGATCCCACAGTTCAAAATGTATTTCACAAAATGTTTTTTATCGCGACATGAAAAACAATCTGGTGAAAAACATTTTGTATTCGTCTGATAATTCTGTCGCTGCGGAGACCAACGGCAGCATTTCACAGTAATTAGCAACTTTTGAGAACTGAGAACTTAATGTATTAACAAAAGCAATAATTACAAAGTCACTTCTCCTGCGAGTGGTGACAGGGAATATGATTAATACTGTTCTGCCTCAAGGAAAGACAGTTCTACCCTGTAATTGGTGGAGCATGTACTCATAGAGCCACAGTAACATCCATGTCCCTCCTCTGTGCTCAACGTATTTATTGATGTCTTCATTACTCGCCTCCAAGATGCTCAAACATTATGCACAGGCTACATTCACTGGTGAATTGGGGATAAGTTGAGTAAATACTCAGGGGAACGAGCTCGGTCTCTGTAAAGCTCATGATTTCAGACAGATTCGGTTGGATGTATTTTGGGCTTTTGCCGTGGATGTGCAGAAGCAAGACACTTAACTTCATCAGGTTTTTCATCTGCATGCCTGCGAGGGCTGTTTCCTAATGACTCAGTTGTACACAATCATCTAAATCATGCTCTCCCCTCTCTCCCCTCTCTCTCTCTCTCTCCTGCTCCTACCCTCACTCTCTTAACATCGGTGCATGCATGTGTTTTTTTGCCCACAAAGCACAAAACATGCATGTACAGTACATACATTCAGGCGCTCCAAATTGTTTGCATGTGCATTTTCCATTCTTAGGCTCAGTAAATATTTATATATGCAGCACCAACCAACAGAGCAGAGGACTGAGCCTTTTTGTGAGTCAAGACTCGGTGTAAAGACCTAATTAACAAGTGCGGAAGCTATAACAACTCCCTGATTACACCATTGGAGACATTCTGAACTTATTAACAAAGTTTGAGGCTGATTTGAGTTGTTTTTAAATCGACCGGTCGTACCTGCTGACACGTCGTCTCTCCGGTATCGACTCCTCTGCCGGGCCGACTCTGCTCCGGACTCACGTGTCAATGAATAAGTCATGTATTTATATGTGGAGATAATTAGCGGAGGAAGTGAATCACAATTAGCTCAGTGTTGGAGTTCGCCTGAATAACTGCACTAAGCAGTTTTCATTATTCACTCATTACTTTGTTTAAGTAGTTTTTCCCCTTTACGTCTGTTGTGTTTCACGGTCAGGTCACGTTTCTCTTTATAAATAATCTTGTTATCTAACTTTTATACTAATGGATGTGCACTTCACATAATAAATCAGCTTTCAGGGTTTTTTAATGTACATTACATTTTTTCGTAACTGTTTAGTTAATATCTGAGTTTAGAGGGAGTAAAATGCCTTACTTAGTTTTTCACTGAGACATTTATTAAGCCAAATTTAAATAATATGTTTTAATTCAAGATGGGCTGCAGGTATACGTTTTGCAAGATGCGTATCAAATGTCATTCAACACTGATTTCCTCTGATTCCTGCGAGGATCCAATTTTTTCCTCCTGTTCTACACAAACTCCATCTGTCAGACATGCAAATACAGGCTCCTGTAGGTTATTGGATTTACACTTTTTTAACAGATACAGATGACCTTCAGATCTAATCATCACACTCCGTACTGTGCGCTCTCTCTCTCTCTCTCTCTATCGTGTCTCTGAAAAACAGTTCATTAATCCACTTTTCACACAAACCAAGGTCACCTTTCCAATCCTCTCGTATGAAATGTCCCTCACGTGTGGGAGTGGACGAGCTGACAAAAAGACGCTTTGGACGAGAGACACAAAAACATGGCGATCAAAGGGATCCTGCCAGTCGCTGATAAATCGCTCATCCCGCAGATTCTCCCGCAGCCCGGCCCACTCCATCCCAACATATCAGTCCGTGCAGGAGGTTTGAGGAGGTGCATGATTCGACCCTTTGACCTCCAGGTGCGTAGGGCGTCTGCCATTAGACTCTATTACGACCAAGGTCACGCAGGGACATGTCAGTTAGTGTGAAATGATGTGACCTGCCTCTGATCTATGTGGCATCCTGATGGATCTGTCAGCAGCACCGGCACACATCGTAGACACGATTAGAGAGATACAATGCAGGAAACAGAGAATAAATGAGGAGGAGGAGGAGGAGGAGGACCGGTCTTCGGTGGAAAGGGGGTAATGAGGAAGATTTGAAATGGCGGGAGATGGATAAAGGATAAGAACTAGCGAGCTAGCAGAGACTATGTCCTGATCGATCTACATGTCTCTGGCATTGATCAGACTCCCCCGCGTATAGGGAAATTACCTCCTCTTCACAAAAGACAGTGATACAGTGATTATCAGAGACACATGCTGCGCTGACCGCCTCCATGTGTTTTCCATGCAGGCACATGCATTTGTGTGTTGTGTAAGACACACAACCACATAATGTGCATTCGCTCCCCTCACAAAATACAGTTAAATCCATGGCCTCCAGTCTGTCCCCGTCAATTTCTAAACCCATTCGGGATAAGCAGGTTTTTCAAAGCCCACATGTTATCTTGACTGATGTCCTCCTGGAGTGTAACAGGCTGAATGTGTGTGTTTGCCCTTGAATCTAATGTCCTGCCCTTATGGCTGCAAAGACTGACATGTACAGCCAAGAAAGGGCCTTATCATTAACATGCATGTACAAACACACACACACAGATGCATACACACATGCATGGGGCACACACCAGCTTGGCTTCCCCTCTGCTCCTGGCGGGAAAGCGATTCTGCCCTACTGGCTCTCTGACCGACATATGGATGAATGGAGGCGGTTCATGGCTTGCCGTGATCAGTGCCGCGTGTGTGTGTACAGTGTGTGTGCATCATGCGTTAATGTGTCCACATGTCACAAGTATGAATGGATGACGAGCTGACTGGTTTTGTCCGTGAGCCAGTGGCCAAGCTGTGCCGTCTCCTCCCCGTCTGCTCACTGACAGTTGGACCCACGTTCTCTGCAGCCATTACCCCAGCCGCACTCTTCTTCTCCCTCGCACATATGCTATCTTATCTATTTATCTAGCACGTCTCACTCCATGCATTTCAATGAGACGCTTTTCTGAAATAGCTTGATCCTTTTGCAGAAGTTAGAATTAATTAAATGAGATACAATTGAAAGTAACATTCGGAGAAGATGAAGTTTCTGTTGCCGAAAAAACTAAATTAATCATCTTCTGTTGCACTAAATGAGATAAAGTTCTGCCAGTCAGATATTGATTATTGAAGAATAAGATTAGAGTGTCTGGTTGAATTAATTTGTGAAATATTTCTGACTGCGTACCTCCGCCAAGGCCCAACGGTCCCCTTATGAACCCACATTTAAATTCACTAAATCCTGATTTTTATTTGGATCTGGACCAAATTGCACACACTTACAAATATCAGTAACCTGATTATTATTACCTCTTATTGTGTCTTATTGCCTCTCACACAGAGGCTGAAGTCCTCCTGCAGGGGCTGCGAGTTCCGGTCCAAGTCCAGCTCCTTTCTGCATCTGTCTTGTCATTAAAGGCGAAATACCCCAAAATATTTATAAATGAGAAAGTTTGTATTTCCGTGATAGTCACATGTTTTAGCTCATCTCATTACCTCCCCGTTGACATACATTTTTATCTCTTGCTCTCTGTAAGGCTGTTTGGTGCATGGTGCTGCTAAAAATGTTTTATTTCTTCCCCCGTGTTGTTTTAATTAAGAACAAAAGAGGTTGCGAGACTCCGGGGGCCGAGCTGGCACCGCCACTGTGAGCTCTCTCTCTCTCTCTCTGTCGACCGTTTCTCTTTCACTATTCTCCATTGCAGAGAATTACATGGCTTATGCTTCATCCCTCTTGCATCCCTCCCTCTTCAGTCACCCTTCATCGGCCTCTCTTTTGTGTTTCTATCCATCCAGCAGCCCGTGCATGCACTGGAGCTCCCATGTTAGCATAGTCATACCGCGTTTCTTTTTTCTTTTTTTTTCCCGCTGACACACATGACTGCCCTGTTGACTTTGATCCTCAGATCTCGGTATCAAGAGACCATTCACTCACTCGCCTCAGGGAGGTGACAGCAATGTCTGTGATTTCCTTCTGTGTGCAAGGGAGAGAAAGCACAAGATGCAATAAGTGGAGAGTGAGAGATGACAGACCCCGTGATCCAATATTTTCCCCTCTGAGATTTTAGCCTGGGTTTTCTCTGTTCAGTCGCTGTGTGACGTGTGTGACATGAATCTAACCTCGTTGTGTTCTTTGTTGTTGCCTCGGCTGTCTCTGATCCCCTGTTCTCTATCACTGGGTTTTGCTGCCACGCTGATGGAAACTATCGATGTTGCCACTCTCTTGTTTGCTCGTCCATTCAGCCATTCAGATCCAGAGGTGTAATTTAAAGAATCAATAGCCGGCTGATGGAACTATGCTAAAGCCGCTCTCATCCTCTGAATCTGGGACAACACATGTGTGAGCACCGTGGAGCGCTTTCCCCCTCATTTGTCCACGAGGCAGGCCTCCTCTCCGGCATCGCTTTCTATTACAACACACCATCTGCACCTGCAAATTACAACATAATTACAAGTAATAAATCACACGGCATGTTTTTCAAACACAGCAACATGAAAATTAAAGTCCAGGGTGAACAAAATTGTGCTTGTGTTTTAAATTTTTAGTAAAGGGAACCACCGCAGTTCCCTGGTGCCTGATTAAAAAAATATATATATTTTGCTTACAGCGATCTTAGTCAAAACTTTAACAGGAATCCCGGAGGTCCGACGTATTGATGTATCCAGTGTGGCAGGATATGACCCTGAAAGGAAACCCCGTGGGTCGAAGCTTTGCCAATCAGCCCGTCTAGTAACCGGCATCTGACATCTTCTGCTAATGATGTCCACTCCACAGTGATAACCACCTTACATTACAAGACAAATTATCTCCCAGTCAAATAGCCAATTTGGATTAGTGTCATCCTCCAGCTCGTGTTCGACCTCTGCTTTTCTGATTAGGTGTCGTTTTTCCTTCCCTATTCCCGTCGCAGGCTTCCCCCTGTTTGGTTATCGAGAAATCGAGCAAATTGGCTGTAAATTGAACAACAGAACACGAGACCGAACACCGGTAACAAGAAGGACAAAAGAGTGGACGTGTCTGCTCATCTGACCGCCCGTCCATCTGTCCAATGCGAGTGTGTGAGTGTGTCTCCGTGAACGGTGGCCAGGCGCCTGCTAATGTCGGCCTAATGAAGTGCCACGGAGAGATGGCGACCGGACAGAACTGTCCACGCTCACAGATGTGAAACTTAATGAGAGAGTGAGGAGCGATGTCCAGGTGCCAGGCCAAGAGAGACCACGGCCACCTGGTAGTCATACGAGCAGGAAGGTGTTCGTGGTGTTAGCGTGTTCGAGGCTTTGATAAGAGGTGAAGCAGGTAGTTAGTGTTGCCATTGATGAAGTGAACCGATTTTTTTCCAGATCATTTCTTTTGACTTTTGATTGTCGGGCAATTAATGCAACTGTGGATCAGTGTATACAATGCTAGAAAGAGCAAGGGTTGCCGCACAGATTTACATCAGCATGTTAATCAACAGCTAATCTTGCAATAAGCAGGCGGTTGTTCGGTTAAGTCTTCACTTAAAGCCTCATTTCTCTTATTTCAATTAAGCAAAAGGAGGCGCTTGAAGGGAGCTTAGGAAGCCAGCTGCTGCCTCTGTAGCGTTTCCGACAGCTCATCTCCTCCTGAGTCTTTGGGAGCATTAGTCTCTCTGCGGGGGAGCCGGGCTGCCGGGCCTAGCTAGCTACAACCACCAAGGGCTCATTGTTAACAACACACCTTGGCCTCAGGTGAGAAAGTGGCTCCGGTGTAGCGCAGCTGATAGCGCTCATTAGTCTCCAGATTAGCCCTGATTAGCCTAGCCCTTACTCCCACTGATACGCCATGCTAATGCTAATTATGCATCTAGTACTTTACCCTTTACAGACAAGCTGTGGGGCCGAGGTCCATTAGCTTTTTTTATCCTCCCATGAGTTTTTCTTGGCTGCTGATTCAACACGAGTTGCACTGTGTAGAGTGTTTCTCTTCAAAGGGACTTTAAAAGAGGTTTTACACTTTTGGTTGTTAAAGTGTAGACGTATTGCTGTTTAGACAGAATATAATGATAATAATATACTGTGCAGACAGAGATCTCCAATGCAAGCTAGTGGGAAATAAAAAAGTAATGTGTTGAGCATTATTAAAGACGGCTGCTTGGGTTGTTAGTTCAAAACCTGAGACATGTCTCAATTTGGAGGCTGCGTCCTTCGTCGGCTGCATTCGTAGACCGGTTGCGTCACAGCAGCGGAACTAGACTGTCCCAATTCGAAGGCTCCTCCAAATGAATCCTTTCACCCTCAAGCAACGGAGACTCCCATGATTCATTGCACTTCAGTGACAAACAGTTTTACAAAGAGGTGAAAACGTCAGTAGAATTTCTTTTTAGATATAACTACTGAACCGAACAGTTAATGGCATACATGTTATAAAATAACATGTTTTCAAAAAATGTAATCAAACGAGGAAAGTTTTCGTCCGTAGCTTTGTGGCTCAGTGGCGACTGTGACGGCAGGACAAACTCGTGATGCAATAGGAAGACCAGTCCCACTCATTTCTGTTCGGCAGCCTGGGACTGGCTCCAGCTCCTCCTGTGACTGTCAAAGAATAGACGGTATAGAAAACGGGTGAATGGACAATTAAGGAGGTGAAACCTGATTTCACACTCGGTGAAGCTAACAGTTCTGAGGGGAGTTTAAGAAAAAGTCATAGTTTGCTCTGCCTTCATTCCACATGAGTGTCCATAGTTGTGTGATGAGTGTGACATTAAAGCAAGGCGAAGGCTGTCACAGACAAGTGACACAGCGGAATTGACTTAGATGGGATTGAGATGAGGCAGAGGAGCCTTTAACTCCCACTGTCTTCTCATCTCCGTCATTGTCAGTGGATGTGAGACAGACAGAGGGTGGGGGAGAAGGTCAGTCGGGCAATCTGGAGGAGACGGAGGAGCAGATAACCGCAAGTAGCACATGAGCCGAGCGCAGGGGGTGCTGGAGATAAGCTGTGGCTCCTATTGGAGTTAGGTGCCATGCTGATTTCCGGTGGCAGCTGTGCATGCTGACTACATGTTCCTGAGATGCTGACACAAATCCAAACTGATCAGCTGGATTCTGGTGAAATTCAGCTCGCACCTGTCTGGCAGTACGCTGTGCTCGTCTCTCAGCAGCTCTGTAAGCAAAATAGAAGACCTTGTGTGTCTGGACAGGGTGTTGTGTGTCTATCTGTACACACTTTGCAAACAACTGCAGAAAAAAGGACAAGGTAGAGGAGGAAAAAACAACTCCTTTTGGAGACAGGGATGTACCGAGTGGACATTTTGACCCTGATTCCCCCACAGCCTGTAATCTTACCGGAAAGTAATGTTCCAATGTGGCATGTCTGACTCCCACAGATTATTCTGCTTCTTGTTTGTTATCTAACCGAGCTGATTAATGCTCACCCAGAGCAAAACTCGGGATTATGAAAGGCTATTGCTCAGTAATAGCAGGGTTTGTTTTTTTGTGAGTGAGGAGAGCACAGTTTTTGTCAGGTGAGAAAAAAACACAACCTGTTTTCCTTCAGTTCGCGAAGCAGACTACATTTTCCACTCGAGATAGCGCTGCTTGCCAGCTGTCGAGGCTTATCTCCGTCCTCTCTGCCAGTGGAAAGTGCCAGTCAGCTCCTTTGCCTTGGTTAACTTCCTCCTTTTTGAGCTCGTGCTGGTTGTGGAAAGGGTTATTACAGATTGCTGCCTCTCCGATTTGTTTCTTGAAATGTGAATTTCCCGAGTAACCTCAGAAAACGTTTGGCAGAAACTCGTCACTGGCTGTTTTAGGGTTTATCACACTGGTGTTTCACTTCTTGTAACATCGAGAGGAAAGTTGTCGTTTAAATTCTCATTTATTTCGGAGATATGTCCATTTCATCTCAGTTGAACTATTGGTTATGCTACCCATCAATGGTTTCTGGTGGTACTGCGGTTTTTCTTATATCTGTAAGCTGAACGAAGGAAACGGACGAAAGGCTCCATGTGTTTCCTCATATGTGACTAACCTCGAACATGATTATCAGATCCTAATTGTGCTCATGTGATGCTAATCAAATCTCTCTGTTTTGTGTTTCTTTTCTTTCTCTTTACAGGTCGAGCGAGAAATAGCTATTCTGAAGCTCATAGAACACCCACACGTTTTAAAGCTACACGACGTCTACGAAAATAAAAAGTACTTGTAAGTATCAACCGTGGATTGTGTGAAATTGTAAAAAAAAACTGCACACGCTAAGTTTGTATTTAAACAAGTGCTCCTCTGGATGTCAGAAAAATCCCACAGATCATTCTGTTGGACCAAGAAGCCGTTTTGATTGGTGGATAATGATCGCAGGGCTGCAGTGATAGCCTTAGAGGGGCGGATGCTTCATTAGTACGGGCATGAAGCATTTAATTTGGTCATGCACGCTAGGGGACTGCTAATAGGGAGAGGAACCCTCCGCAATGTAAACACCATGACACGCTTATCAGAGGCAACACCATTGCATTCAGAAACATTAGCCCTGGAGAGTGGCAGCCACATTAGTCTGCTGCAGCTGCTGCACACACAAACACACACACACACACAAACAA
This sequence comes from Pleuronectes platessa, assembly GCF_947347685.1. Classification (NCBI taxonomy): domain Eukaryota; kingdom Metazoa; phylum Chordata; class Actinopteri; order Pleuronectiformes; family Pleuronectidae; genus Pleuronectes; species Pleuronectes platessa. Next base: position 8,362,510 of record NC_070632.1, on the reverse strand, counting down.
ACCCACACACGAATACACACACACATAGGCTCACATAAATCTATTAGCCAACTTTCACAGTGGTGACTGACAAGCCCATCAGTAGTTTATTGTAGCCCTCTTGATCTGCCGAGCACAGTTTGTCAACTAAATTCAATTAGTTGTCATGTTGAGTTTACAGCCGGAATGCGATTGAGCATGCGGCGCCGCACATCTCATACTTTAAGATGAGAGGAAAAGCAGAATATTCTGATTCACTGTGTGATTGGATTATCAAAATCACATTTTGTGCCCATTGCTTCCTCACGTTTGACAGCTGGTCACCAGCAGCGTCACAGAAGACACATCGCTCTGCATTAACATGCTCCTCAGAGTTCACACTGCACTTTGTGTCGCTGATGTAATCTTTCCCTTAATATTGTTTAGATTCCTACTCGCATCTCTTATAGTTGAACGCTGATAATTGATAGGCAAGCAGCACGTTTGGAGCCGGCTGTCCCGGAGCTCTTAAGATTTATTATGCTGTCGGCAGAGATCCCACCACAAGCTGTTTAAACTGAAGTGGTGTGTGTGTGTGTGCACAAGAGGTGAGGGAGGGAAGTGGAAAGAGTTTGATACATAGCCCGGCAATATTTTATTTATGGATATGTCATTGCTTGAAATTAATGAATGGCCGTCTCATGTTGATATAGCCTGTGCTGAGAGTGATGAATGATCGCTGGCAAATAAAAAAAAAAAACACACACTTCAACAGTCTTATAATGCATAATGCATGTGAACACAATACACATGTGCTGTTTGATTTCAAAATTGTGCTGCAGTGGCAAAATAACACATAGTTATTCATGCAACATGAGTTATGTTAAAGACCTGTTCTTATAGCAAAGATGCCATTAAGACACATTAAGGACATCCATTGGAGATTTGCCATTATGGAGCTAATAGAAAATAATATAGGTCAAAATGTACATACTCTGATCCACATTTTGGTCCAGTTCTTAAACGTGACTTGTTTACATCTATTTACTTGATACTTGAGACTGGTAAAAAAAAAAACTTTGTTGAAATTACATAAATACTTTAAATGCATCGTAAAATAATATACTGTTGTAAAGACAGTAAAATTGCTTATAATTTTTCCATAATCTCCATAGTAAGATTATCAGTCAATGTAAAATGTTACAATTACATTAAATCACAGAAGAAACTGAAACCTAAGTGGAATTGTTTTCTAAATATTCATAATATGCTCATATTATATAAAATTGTTTTATTTCTAAATGCATTCAGGTCGGGTGATGGTTTTGTAAATGTGTTCAGTGAAATTCAATTCCTTGTGTCTGTTGTGTTTACAACTGACGAAGCCACTGAGGTTCTTTGGTTTCAAGGGTTTGGAGTTGTTTAGTGAACACAAGCTCTTTGGTCATGTGCAGTTTGCAACACTATAGTATAATCAATAAAATCAAAGAGGTGGGTGCACACACACGGACACCCACAGCAGGGAGAGGGAGCGAGAGAGAGGAAAGAGTATTTCACCGCCTGTCTGAGATTCAATTTGTCCTAGTGAAGATAGAGGGAGTTTTCAGTGTACGATATACGAGCGAGCCGGGCGCGGAGCAGGGGCCGGGCACCGCTGGCTCTCAGCCCACAGATATAGCTTCAGGCCTGGGTCAGCAGGGATTCATCTCCTTCCTGTCCCTTCGGAGCCCCAGAGCATCATGGCTGTTCAGTCAGGTTGACAAACTGCTACGAGCCCAGACACACAACCTGATGAGTGGCCGTATGAAATGTGACGGCAAGGAGGATGTGTTTGTGTATGCATGTTTTTAAAGATTAAAATAGATGAAAAAAATAAACACAACTACTGTTTACACCAATCATCCACAACATTAGATTCAGTTGCTGGAGACATTATATTTTTTTTGTTTTTCAGTCCCCTTTTCCCTTTCGTGGGTGCTAGTGTGTTAAAGCTCCTTTCCACAATGGAAAAAAAATTCTCATCAGTAATCCGACCGATACACCTGCACCTTTGTGGCGTCACATGACATCATTATGTCCCCACGTTTGTTTAATGCAAAGCTTGGCATAGCCTGGCCTATCCTCTCTGCTCACTCTTTGAATGCTAAATGCACTTAACAGTACAATTTTTTGCCATACACCCATTCACACGTACACAAACAGTGCATCTATGGACAGCACTTTTTGCTATAAGGGGAAATTTCTGTTCAGTATCTTGCCCAAGGACACTTGCAGATGGGGAATCAAACCGCCGACCTTCTGGTGTGAGGATGAACGCTCTACCCCCCTCTGTAGCTGTAACGTGCAAGCAGAGAACGAAGGGTGACATCAATCTGAAGCAATGGACAGTATGATGACAGTGATGTGTTTTCTGAACATTATAGAACTTAAAACATTGTAAGTACTAACACAGAATAACATTATAAACCTGAATATGAGCAGAATACGTCTCCTTCAGTGTTGTGGCTGATCGGTGAATGAGGAACTGGATTTTTCAATATCTTTCCTTCTGCTTCTCTTCTTTTCTTTCCCCTTCACTTCACACTTGTCTGAGAGCAGTGTGCGCCATCTTCTTTTGTAGTGAAATACAACTTTATCATCGCTCTGATGCCTCCCACAGGAGGTCAGGGTGTTAAATATCACAGCCCTCCACACACAGAGTATTGTAACACACTGTCGGCAGGCTTCACTCTCCGACTGCGGGGACAGCTTACAGATGACAAAATATAAAAATAGTCAACATGATACGACTTTGGAGAGACCCGCTCATTGATCCCGGGTGCTTTGACTGCGTGTAATGGCTACGAGGGAACAATGCTTCCCTCGTCGCTCCAGCTCTTACAGACGTCTGGGGTCGGAGCCTCGTTTCCTTCTGTTCTGCAGGAGGCCTCAGACGGCTCTGTGGAGAGCACCGGTTGTTTGTTCTGGTCTCCACGAGAAGAATCTTTCTTTTCTATGCGTGCATGAGAGTTTATTGTCTACTGCAATTCCACTCGTTTCATCTTTCATTCCTCCACTTGCTCCCTGTCTTCCCCCCCCCTCTGTCTCTCAGGTACCTTGTGCTAGAACATGTGTCTGGCGGGGAACTGTTTGACTACCTGGTGAAGAAAGGCAGGTTAACGCCGAAAGAGGCCAGGAAATTCTTCCGACAGATCATGTCTGCGCTGGATTTCTGCCACAGTCATTCCATATGGTAAGTCATGTGATCCACGTGTTGAAATTGTTTGCCCCAGCTGCCACGACTCTGGATGTCAAGGGTTGGGGGGGGGGGGGAAGCTGAGCTGAGCTGATCCCTGGGAAATCCCGAGTATCATTGACTGATGAGATTTCTCACCTAAAATAAATAGAAATTTGACAAAGATACATTCATGTAGACTCTGAGGTATCACTAGACATTGATAAAAGTGCTTTTAAGTATATAAAGTATATAAAACTAACAAATATAAATGTATCTACCTGCAGTAATACACTGTACATGGTAGTGTACTGTGTCTCCATTTGCACATCTATCAATATAGTGCAGTACACAGATACATTCAGGTAACAATAATAATAATAATAATACACTTCATTTATGTAGCACATTTCTTAACAATGTTACAAAGTACTTTACAAGAGGAACAAATGTCACCTGACTCGTTGGTTAAAGGGAATTAAACGTGAACAGAGGAAGTAGAACACTAACGTACCCTAACCCTGCTCCATTGTACAGTTATAGAGAACAGTAAACATATTGTGGGTAGTTAGAGGTACAACCATAAAAGCCACATTCATTATGTGCGATCCATAAAAACAACATTACACACAGTTCAAAGAGGCCACTAAATAACCGTACCCAGGAGTTGTAACAAACTCAATTTGGTCGTCATACAACATTGAACAAATAATGAGTTTCCAAATAATGAATGCTGAAATGATAGAGGTTCTTCCTGAAGTGAATCAACAATCTAATTTTCAATCAGTTTATTCATAGCCTCAGAATGTTGTTTGGGTTTCAAACCAATGAGTCAAAATAGGAATTACAGAACTTTGGGTTTGCTTGTTTCAGAACTGTTTGTTTGTTTTGCGTTCTTCTTAAGGTTTGTTGTATCAGATATGTTGCTCAGGTATCTCTGAGCAGAAGTTAGTACTGTTGTGTTTTACTCTGTGTTGAGTTCCTGTGTTTGTTGAGCTCAGCGTTCATGTTTCTAATGTGACACATTTTGTTTGTCTTCAGGGATCATTTAGCCATTCACCAGCTCATAGACTAGAGGCAATCATATATAAAAGTCAAACATGTCAGTGGGGAGTGATTTTTATTGTCATCTGCGTGTGCTGCTTGGCTGTAATTATGTGTGTGTATGTTTAGTGTATTTACTGTACATCCATTCATATATAGCAGAGAGTGAGATTTCTCTCCTCTCCTGCAGAGCGTCCCTTTGCCGTACAGCAGAATGAGTTCATCATCACACATTATTCTCCAGCAACTTTGGAGAAAAGTGGAGAAAAAAAAAAGACGTGTCGTCTTTGACACTCAGTGGATAAGTGATATAGATAATGGATGGATGCATTTAGCTAATCAGTAATACATGACAAGAAGAATGAACAATACTGTGTACAAAGAGATGCAGCACCCACAATAATAAGTTAAGTACATAGGAATCATATGAAAACCTCTTAACATGCTGCAGCAAATGAGTCACTCTTAGTACTATTCAAATGGAAAAAGAGATTTTTTTCTATATCTTCACAGGGCAAAAATTACTGTTCTCACTCTACTCGTGTTATTAAATGTAACACACATAGTGTTTCTTTTTCTCTTTGATGGTTACACAGTACTGGCTACATTTGATATAGTCTTTTTACTCCTGGTGTGATTTCTATCTCTATTTTCATACTCAGCCACTTGCTGTTATGTTTACTGTCCCCTCCAGTAACCTGCCTTCACCTGAAACGTAATATGCCAATCCCCATTGTAACAATAACCTAAGTCGTTCAGAGTGTAGATATGTCTATTAAATTATTATTCTAATGACATTTTTTTTCATTAGGAGGTTTCCAGGCATTTACAATTTTCCTATCAGATGAAACTCCAGCGTGTAGCAAACAGTAGAGACTGCCGAGAGTGAAGAGCGGATCAAGGGTGCAGCACATTATTAGTTTGTTTGCTTGCTGCTCACTCGGCTATCACAGTCACAGGCAGGGGCATCAAATTACAGACATTAACATATCATCATAAAACTCATCATAAAAGCCATGGTCAGGCCATGGTCGTTGTCTTCTCATCGACACAATGACTTCCAGCCAGCCAGTCGACTCTTGATGGGAATTTATGTGCTCCCATCATAACTTCTTTGCCAAGGCTAATGTGGCAGAAAACGCTGGAGAGCGAGAGAGGGTTTTATTTTTTACTCTCCAGTGCACAGTCGAGTATACTTGAAAGTTTTTTTCGGAAACCTTTTCCCGCTGTCGGCGGGGGGGTGGGGGGAAACCAATCCCGTGAAAAAGCAGTCATGGTGTAATGCTCCTCACGCTAAACGCCTGGCAGATAGATTTGCATAATTCTGCACGGGCAATTAAAAGGAACAAATTAAACTGATTCGTCATGGGGAGATTAGGCACGGTTGAGTTTCCGCGATTTGATCAGTTCTGTATTCTTGTACAGTAAAGTTTCTGCTTTTAATAATAGAGCCGCGTGGGAGCTCTCACGCACAGTATGAGCTACCGACTCCTCGTGTCCAAATGACTTTGCATTTCACTGACTATCGGAGGACGATGATTTGCCTGCGTTCGGTTGATTGTTTGAACCGTTAAGTGGGTAGCTGATGAACTCGGGGAGAATTAAAAGCGCTGTAGATCATTCTTGTATCACTGGAAATAGAAAAAGGCAACCCCTCTACGGGAATGGAAGTTAAGAGTCTTTTATCAATCTGAGTAAATAAGTGAGAACTGATTAGGCCAATTAGGAGAAAGCGTCTGGGACTGACATTAAGTGGATGCACAAGCACTACATTCACTATCTCAGCTCTTTTGTCGTCGGATTCACAAGCAGATTTATCAAAACCCCCTCGTGTTTTATTTGGTTGCCATCCCTCTGTCTTCGCGAGTAAAATCCTCTCAGTGACACGCTTAGAAAATGATGCCCTGTAAATTTCTGGTGAGGAGGATTATTTAGGAGCGTTGCCGAATCCGCTCGCCCTCCTCCCGACGTTAATTAGGGGCAAACCGACAGCCGCCGCGCTGCTCGCGTCCCCTTCATTCTCCGTTAATGAGATCTCAGCATCCCCTCAATAAAAAGTGTTTCTGCAATCATTTCTTCCATTTCTGCTCGTCTGCGCGGGGGACCTGCACAGGCCATTAGAGGTGCCCCCTTTTCTCTGTGACTCATCGTTCAGAGGAACAGGCTCTCCTTTCCTGCACAATTCCTGTTTTTCGCTTCCCTCCTCAGCCCCCCCCGTCCCCAAATATCTTTTTCTGAGCTTTGTGGATGAATGAATGACTGTAGAGGAAAAGGGCTGTTTATCACTCACAAGTTCTTGCTGCCTGATTCGAGTTTTTATAGAAGTGGAGGGAAATAATGGGATGACGTGATGCACACAAGGAAGATGAGAGAAAAGTAGGTAGGGTATCGAGCAGGGAAAGGAATAATCACTTTATTTAAACCTAGAACAGCTTAGTGAACTGAGAAGTCAATGTAGTTTGCGACAGACACACTGATTAATTGAGAAGAGTAAAGTGTGTTTTCCTTGTTTAAGATTACACAAAATAAATAAAAGATAAACAGGATATCACTAACTTAAATAGATAATATTGTTTATAAGATGCTTCACAGAAAATCTTTGAATTGTGAAGTACTCTGTTTGCACGGCTTGAATGAAATGTGATTTTACCCATTTTAAATAGTGGGAAAATAAGAATATTGATATGTGGCAGGCAGTTTTGATATTGTGATGGGAGGCATCATATAAATCAAGGTGTGAGGAACACTGTGCACATTTTAGATGCATTTTTACTCCAGTTAAACTAATATAGAAAACACCTACATGGCTTTATTTCCCGTGATAAACCAAGTGTTCCATGTTATCCTCATGCGAGCGATGAAGATACGTCCTATTGATTTTTTCAGTGTTTCCAAATCCACGGTGAGATTATGTCCATGATTCAACCTGAGGTGAACGAGAAGGCTTGACACCAACCACACCCCCCGTGTCATTGTGTCCACCCACTCGGCCTCACACCACTTTGTCTACGTGGAGATCTGCCTGTCTTAAACTCCACCGTATACCTTTATCATGTGCATGAGCAATCCCACAGCCATTCACATTCTCTCACACACACACACACACACACACCCGCCCTCAGAACACACAGAAGCATAATTATCTATGAGGGACGTCACCTCCACTCCCACGCGCTCTGTCCTCTCTCTCAACCCTCTTGTATGTTGGTTTAATAATGACTTCGGTCTTTCTCCTCGTAGACCTCTATATATGTGTGTGCTTGCGTGTGTGTTTTAATACAGAGTGACTGTGTGGGTGTGAGATAAAGATTGTCAGGTAAAGTAACTCCATCCATCCACACCACTAAGTTCAGGCGTACGCAGCTTGTGTACTTTGGAGGAGAACCCTTCCACCAGAGCTTCCTGGTACGTGCTCCCACACACATTCACACAGTCACACATCGTCCCATCGCTGACACTGATGTGCGCAAAACTGCACGTGCACAAACAAACACCTGGTCCAGACGTCACATTAAACCCACACACTGGCATAATAATAGGCATCATCCATATCCACCTTTCTCTCTGTCTCCCACACTCACTCTGTCACTACCTGCTTTAGTCTCTTCCTGGGGCTCGGAGAGTCACATGCATCCGTCTGTGCCTTCGCTGCTTTATAGCTCCACAGAGGGAAATCAAGAAAGCCACAGGTCCTTTTTAATTAAACAGCATTTATCTCTCTTTTAAGATGTCATCAATATGTTCGAATGCTCAACCATGGCATATATACAGTCATGTTTTTATTGACATTGACTTTTTCTTGCAATATGTTTTGGGGTTTTACTTCCATCCATCTCCAAAATTGATATTTTCAAGAAACGCCTTGAGGGATTTTATTCAAATTTGCTACAAATGTTCAGTTGGAACTGAAAATGAACTGATTTGATTTTAATGTTCAGAGCACATGGTGGCATCACAAAACATGTGTTTGGCTTTTTGAACAAAACGTCTCAAGGGAATTTTGTATGCATTCCTAGAGTTTCTTCAAATAAAATGTGCTATATAAATAAGATTGCCATTGCCAATATACAGACCAGCATCTTACTCTGTTTATGCTCATTTATGATTTGTGAATTAACAGAGTAAAGGAGCCAGATATTTGAAATATTATGTAAGAATCACAGAAACGTTGTTGTGCTTGGCTAAGGTTGGAAAGTTGGTATTTTCAATTAAAATATGTGACGAAGGTTGTTTGAAATAAATCCCTCACTGGGCTTGAAGCATGTGACTTATTTCTAACCTAAGCTCTGATGAGGAGATGAGAAAACAGCGGCAGATATGTGTCAAATGACAAAACTGTCCCTAAATGAATACATGAAACAAACAAAGTGAATATTTCCTTCACATTCTCTACTTGACTTTCCACCGTTAAAGGCCTGACTAGCTCTCTGGTAACCTCGTCATTTTGATTTCCTCTACGGCCACAGTTGTAATGGCACCAGACGTAGAATTTGCATCAATGGCTGTTTATCTTAGTCCATCCAACTCCCAATGTTAGCGTAATGTTATTAGATGTGATTCAGCATTTGAATGAGAATCGACTGTTTCTGTTTAACTATCCGGGCCCGATTCTCATCATGTAGTCCACGTAGGCTTATTTGTCACCTACCATGTGTGCCTGTCCCTCTTCTCACCGGCAGCTCGTGCCCTTGTGGCTCGTTGGGGCCGCGTGTTTGTTGACAATCTGAGGAGACTTTTACTAGATGATGTTCTGTCTGCCTCCCTGTAGAAAGCCTGTACTTATAGCCTATCATCATTACGGCTGATGGTGGCTAACAACGCCGAGTGGCAAAATCTTTTTTTCTTTGTCTCCTCGTCGTCATATTTTTGTTTTCTAGTTTTCTCCTCCAGTTGAAGCAGTGAAGTGTAAGTGTGTGAGAGGAGGAGGTGGGGCGAGAGAGGATGTTTGGAGGAGAATGGAGGAGTGGAAATGGGAAGGGGGTAAAATGGGTCTGGGAATGGAGGAGGAAGATGGAGAATGGAAGCAGTAGGTTGGTGCTTGAGTTTGGGGAATGGGCTGTTGGCTGTGAGGGGAAGTGTATTGAAAGAAAGTTTAGAAGAGGGAAGTAGAATGGTGAATAAAAGAGAAGATTACGATTAGAACTAAGCCAACATGGCCACTATGACCTCACATACAGTCATAGAGGGAAAAATAAGAAGTAAAATGACCAGAGATGAGATCCTATTAATTCCATTGGTCTGTCTTATCCTGAAAAGGGCACAGACGACTGTGTTATAATACATTTTACACAACCACAGCACCCTGTGTCGACGCCTGACATGCGTTGGGTTCTTAATATCTACGCCGCCCCTTCACTCCAATGGTTCTCTGACAGCTTATCTGTTTATGCCGTCTCGTGGCTCCGCTGCTCGTCCTATCTTCACCAAGTCCACCTCCTCTGGATTAGGAACGCTGGGTTGCACACACAGATTTGTCATAACAAAGCAAATATTTTGTTTATTGCAGATCGAGCCATCATTGTAATCCCACTTCTTTTAGTCACTGCATTACATGCAACAACGCGCTGCTGTGTTGCTCAGAACCCGGGAGGAAGAGATAGGAAGGCCCCAGATCACACAGGGACTGATTCTTGAATGAGACATCACTAGAGAGGAACATCTTTAAAAAATCATCTGGAGAAAATAGTTTCTTCATAATTTGAATCCAGTTTAGTTCCAATGTGTTGTTATTGCTGCGAGGGGGCACTTGTTGTACTAGAGTTATCCGAGTGAACTTTTCAAAAATCATGACAAGAATGTTAGAACATATCAGACCAATAGTTACATGGTGTCTCCAAGAAGATGGCACATAAGCGTGCCCTGTGGAATGTTCTTATAAATAGTTTAAAAAGTATCGTACATATTTTATCACATATTACTCACCAAAGGGTACTGTGTGTTTCTTTGAAGTACAAAAACATGTTATGCATTTCCATGTTCAATAAACATGTCATAACAATGTTGGCTTATTGAAACCTTACAGACATTTAATTTGCTTGCTGCCTCCTCTTCACTTCATTCTTCACTCAAGATGTTAAAGTAACAATGTTTAACTGTCACTGTTAAACCAAACAAAATAACAAGTAAGTGCACTTTAGCTAACTGACTAATACAAATAACAGTATGGACTTGTGTTCTACAATTACCAGTTAATCAGTCATTTTCTTGTTATCAACCAAATACAAATAATCGGAATGAAGTTTACTGCAAAGTAGGTTTTAAACATACTTGGCAAAATGAAATTTACTTTGATGTTTCATAGAAAAGTAGAGTGAAAGATCAAAGAAATTCAGAAGCAAGTACGGTTCTTCAAGGAGACAGATAGAGACAGAAACCTCTAAAGTACAAGAGCAGTAAATGAAAAGTTACACAATAAGATCAAACAAAATTTTTATCTTGACGTCAAACGAATGATGATTCACAATCTCAACAGAATAATATTACAGCAAAATTATTATCTCTTATTCACCGATAACTTGCCTTGCACGAAAAAGTGCTTAAACAGACCAATTTCGTTACACAGCTAAATAAAGTGAAAAAAAAGACAACTTTATCTTTCTTGCCCCCGATTGCTATTTAAACCAAATGAACCCTGTTGGCTAATAAACGATTGTGCCGAACACATTCGCAGTCAGCAGTCAGAACGTTGCGCTCTTTTGCTAACGTGATAGAATATTAGCCTTAAGCGTTTTTAGTGAACGTGCTTGGTCTTTCTCTAATTGGGTCGACAGAAGCCTGAAAAGTTAAAAAAGGAAAGAGAGGAGGAGGAGGACACAGAGGTGCGCTGCCGGCTGAATGGCTGATTCTCAACTCACGGTGACGGTTAAAAACTTCCACTTACAGTAATGATGACTGGAAGGTTTCAGTACTTCATGAAAATGGAGGGAAAAAAACAGGGCGCTGTTTTCAGTCCATGTTAATATTCCCCAAAATAATTAGTGTTAGTTTCAAGTGCTCTGGCCAATTAGAGCCACGTGACACAAACATGTTGGTAAACATGGTGTCGGTCACATTGTGTCACCAGGGGAAAGAGTTTATTTTCCTCGAGCTGGGGAATTCAGTTCCAAACCCGCTCATCACCATAAACATGTCTGGGATATTATAGGGGATGCGAGCCCCAAGAGGACGGACCCATTGCAACCTTCGATAAAACACAACACATCCGTGTGCTACGTGCAAATGATCACAGGCAATTAAGAGCTCGGTGTGAGATTGCAAGAATCATGTTTAACAGCCCCACTGGGGTGTAAACCTCACTCCGACAGCACACACACACACACACACACACACACACCTGCCCTGTAACTTAAACTGAGCAGCATCGTAAGAGCTTAGCGAGCCCTGTGCCACACATCAGCGTAGAAACCTAATAAATATCAATATCTGCTTCCATGTGGATGACTATAATAATCATTATAGTGGCCCTCCATTGGTATTTGTTGTTTTTATTTTTCCCCCTGTCTACTTTTAACAACACTTTCCTGTGTTCCATATGGACACCGACATTTACAGTGTATTGCTTCCTGTCCTGCAGAAACCGACTTTGCGAGCATTATAGGCACGACACTTTGGAAAAGGAATATCCTCCGAGATCTGCATGCAGCCAAGCTTCCCCCCCCCCCCCCCCCCCAATTCTAGGAGGAGAAAAACTGCAGCTATTCAACCTCAGCGCTCCCGCATGACATACTAGATATCCCCTCCGCAAGGCCTGCTGCGTGTGCAAGATTACAGTGGCAAAGTGCAGCCTAATGTGTCAGGGAGGCAGTTTAATGTCCCATTATGGATACCAGGGTCCTGACAAACTGTAAAGCATCCAGATGCAATTTGTCCCCTTGATGCTGTTGGTAGATAAATATCCTGCTGCCCCCTCTCTCTCTCTCTCTCTCTCTCTCTCTCTCTCTCTTTTTGTGCGTGGGTCTCCTGAGATTGGGCTCCCTGTGTTTTACATGTGATTGGCCTTGGATAACACAATGTTGTTGCCATGTCTTTTTGACAGTGATTTATTGTGCGTTTTTTGCAGCTGAGGCTGAAAGTTTGGGGCGTGTACTTTGATATTTATGATTCTGTTGAGAGTGTTGCTCTCTGATTGGGATCTGAGATCAGGGTGTTACCTCTCTAATGGTTTTAATAGCTAATCATGTTTGAACACCGGCTGCAGGCTGGGCTGATGTCACACCAAATTATTGAATGTTCTCCAGACTCACTGTCGGGTTCCTTCAATGGAAAAGTTGCGACTTGACCTTCTGTCCCGTTTAAACTCCAGCCACAAGTGATTTCTAACTTTCAGCTTCAAAAATATTGTTTTTTAAAACCTCAATCAGGCTATTTTTGACAAAGAACTCTAACTGAACAGAGGCAGGATTATGCGCACACGCACCTTGGAGATGCCCAGAAGAAGAGTCTCACTCTGTGGCCCACGAGTGGATCAGTGAATGTTTGTTCCTTCCTCGTGTGCTTTGACAGTATTATTTAAAACACTCGGGCGTCCAGCGGCTCCGCCAAATGATGGTTGTGTGAACCGATAAAGGCTCGAGCCCGGGGAGAACTGTTTTAGATGCTATCTGTGTTTTGTTTCAATTATAGCTGGGATCACAGACTGCCAGTGACCAGCTGACAGCTAATCCCTCAGGACAGGGAACGAGTTGCACAGCAGCCGATGTCGTCGGAGGTTAAACGTCCCTTCCTCTCGATGAGGCGTTTCTTCACAGGCAGACGCATCCAGCTGTTGCCTCCCTCGGCCTTGATAGGCACCACAGGAGCCCCCCCCCCCCCCCCCCCCCCCCCCCGCCCCGGGAAGAGATGTTAAATGTGCGATAAAGTGCGAAAAAACAACTTCGCTTTTGAACCACACTCGTCAAAATGGAGACTTTAACCTCCGACACAGCAGCAGCATGTGGGATGTGAAGTGTTGCACGTTAAGGAGGGAGATGGCGTCCGCTGGATGTTTTACCCCTCGCTGTGTTTTCGTGGTAATGAATGGCAGCTAATGACCCCCACCTCTGCTACCGGCCCCCCTTGACGCCCGGTGCTCCGCCGCTGTGCTGGTGGGCTGTCTGGGAGATGAGAGGAGAGGGATGAGGGGGTGAAGAGGTAGGCAGAGGGGAGAAGGAAGGAAGGAAGGACACACCAGGGGGCTGTCACACCTCGTACAAGCCCCAGCGCTGAGGTGGGAGTTTCAGCATGGACGGATCAAACGCAGAGGAAGGGGGGGGGGGGGGGGGCGTCAGTAACACGTTAAGATGCTGTGTTGTTCACAGTTGCGTTGCTCGGATGTGGGTACGAGCCAGACCCACAGGTGCTTGGTAGACCTTGAAGCCTTCTCCTCATTTCCAACCAGTGGCCCTTACTATGATGTGTTACTTCATGCTTCATTAACTGCTTTATGTTTCTGTGTCGTGATCTTTCAGCCACAGGGATCTGAAGCCAGAGAACCTGTTGCTAGATGAAAAGAACAACATCAGGATAGCAGACTTCGGCATGGCCTCCCTCCAGGTCGGAGACAGTCTGCTGGAAACCAGCTGTGGGTAAGTAATATGCAGAACACTGGAATGCAAACCTTGTCTGGTGCAATGTCACATTCTCACACACAAGAAAACCTCAGCCCTAAACATGTCTTAGTGAATTATTCACTGAGAAATCAATGAAAATGTTGAAAAAGGCCTCAGAGTGTTAAAGAAAGTGAAAAGAAAATCCTGGATCTGCCCCCTAATCAATTATAAATCAATATATTGATTTTTTTCCCGACCATTACCCTGTCCTTCCACAAGGTTTTGTGATAATCAGTCGGGGGGTTTGTTTAATCCTACTCACTAACAAACCTGACCTCTATTGGTGGAGGAAATGTAGATAATGCTAAGACTCACATGCTAGATGCAGCAGAGACGGACAGAGAGGAAAAGAAGAAGAAGAGGAGGAGGATGAGGAGGATGAGGAGGAAGAGGAGGAAGAGGAGGAGTGGAGCCATCGAGCCCTCCTGCAAGGTGCCGTGTTCTCGAAGCCTCTGTTATCGTGTTGATCTCCTGAGGAGAAGCAGTCGGCGTCCCTCACAGACTGGGCTGTCTGGCTGTGAGCGGGGCCAGGGCCATGGCCGTGCATTACAGCTCTCCATCTCCTCATATCAGGCTCCGGGTTTTATGACCTGACAGTCACGACCACGCCGGGCCCATCAATCCCACAACGACTGCAATGAATCCCGCTCGCAGGAAAAGTCACTTTCAAAGTCTTTGGTATATGGTCATTCATGTTGTGGGAGAGTTTTCTTTATTTATTTAACCCTGAAGTGTCGTGAGTGGAGTACAGTGTCGTCAATAAAAGCAGCTCATCTGATCATGGTTTACTTTTGGTACTTATAGTTCTGGGTTCATAAAGTTTGTGACGAAGTGGATTAACAAGAAGTTTTTACTGCAGCACAGAAACTCTCATCTCACTCTTACCCAATTTCAAACTTCACTGTGAATTCAATATGAAGGCATGTAATAATAATAATATTAACAATAGGTATACATCAAGCACATTGACATTGTTTTTATTATTTATTATTACCTTCTGCCAAGTAGGCCTTGTGACACTTTGACATAATTTCCAAAGGAATAATTCATGGATTTTGATTTTTAAAAAACAAATTTAGGGGACTGATATTAATGAGCTCCAAATAAAAATCTGAAACTAGTGAATTTAAAGTAAATGTGGTGTCATATGGGGACAAACAGGGCTGCAAACCTGTAATGATGACACTGAGTCAAACCCAAGTGTGAGGGACCCTTGCATGTTGTATTCTCTTGCAGGTTGGTGTTGCTCTGGGAGAATCTTTCCTCCCCAGCTCAGACCTGAGTCGGTCCAGATTATACCTCCAAATCAGCTGCATCTGAAATTACACACACTGGCATTCACACACAATTTACCCAGCATGCATGCGCACAGGGAGCTGGCCGGGCTTACCTCATCCCTGACCCCCCCGAGACCCTCTGTCCCCTGCCTGTTGGTTGTCTCTGTGGCTGTCTCCGTCTGTCCCGGTAACCCTCACTCTCTCAAAACATGTGTTCAACTCAATTCAGTTTTATTTCACCAAATGACAGCACATCTTCAGGCGTTTTACATGCACGACTGCTCATTCAACCATCAAGCACATAAGCAAACAGTTGAAACTGCGTCATTTTTTCCGAACAGTCGCACAGAGCCGTGACTCATGACTCATCTGTGGAGATCAGGCCGAACTGAGAGCAGCTTGCGAAGCTATTTGCAAGTAAAATGTGCACGACTGAGTCATTCTGCAGCCGTGATGACCGCACTGAAGTGTTTCCTGTTTCCTAGAAAGGCCACATAATGCAGCAGCTCTCACTTCGCTTTTTGCAACTGTACCTGTATCTGATAGCATTCTGCTGCTGAGTGTTTGTGCTGAAGGATCCCGGTGCAGTGCATCAGCTCAGTCCCCTGCGTCCATTTACAAAGTGCTAAAGGCACTTGTTGCAGGTGGGAACACAGCGTTGTTTTTAACAGAGGCAAGCACTGACACACACCACAAACACACACAAAAACACACAGACACAACCAAGTAGTTCTGTTTTCTTTCCACTCAGCTCCATATCCACTTCTGCTTGCGTTGGAGTCTCACAGGAATGTGGAAGCTCTGTGTGCGTTTGTGTGTCATGACCTAATAAATGTAGACGTGCTTGTGTGTGTGTGTGTGTGTGTGTGTGGCTATTGATTATTCATGCTCTTCTGACTGTCCCATCTCTAAGTGTAGATATGACACTTTTTAATTAAATGCATTTATCTGGCCCCGTCTCACTATGCAGCAGTCTGACAGAAATGTATTCCATTTGCCACGGGTAATGGAGCTGAGTGAAGCTGAGACTCGCCTCAGGTGGAGTAGGGGGAGCCCCGGAGCACATACATAAATACATGCAGACACACAGATCTATAGATGAGCAGCAGCATTGACAGGCACATACAAATGTGGACGCAGTGACGCAGGCACACAACCGACTTCTCCGACTCCTTCTGGGCGCACGAGCCCATCAGCGGCGAGTTCATCATCGCTCGCTGCTTAGTTCCGTTACACTGATTGATGGAAGGAAATTATCTTGTGTGCAGAGAGCAGCTTCACAAATCTGGCTCAACAAGATGGATTTTCATGAAGATGAGCAGCAGGAACTCAGATCTATTGACTCCACGATATGCTCCCCACAAACTCTTTGCCTCGGAGGGGCCTGTTTGAACTGTAGTCCAGAGATCTCTTGGGTATAGCACTTACACTAACACTGATAAGGTCTTCAAGTTTAAAGACAGTCTGTATCAATAGAGAAAGTTAATTTCCGGTTCATTGATTTTATATATGATATCTCATTGGTGTTGGGGGGAGAGAGAGTAACTGAGCTTATAGAAATCAGCAAGAAAAGACTAATGTTATATGATCAGAGAGAAGTGGCTCTATCATTTAAAATCATGGTGTGATCAGATAGAGATCAGGGCATGGGCTTTTCATATGAGACCAGTATTTTAATGGTATCACCTAAGAAATATTTAATTGAGATTTATTTGCAAGTTTAAAGTCTGAAACTGTAAAAGTGACCTGCAGTAGTTGGGCAGTGGAGTAATGACCAAATTGCACCAAACTCAACATCGTGCTTCCTCTGGCCTTTAACAATACACTTGCCAAGTGTGACGGCCATCAGATGAATGGTTCCCAAGATATGCGAGACACATACAGACAAACATATCTGGAATTATTAAATGCACAGATGTTTTCCTTTGTCAAATTTGCTGTATATTGCATGAGACTGTCATTTTGAAATAGGGATTTTGACAAATTAGAATTCAGCTCAAAGCACAAAGGTCTCCACTCTCACCCTGTGTTTGCCACCCGAAGCTTCTGCAAATAATGAGTCTATATTCACGCTGGCTCCAGCGCTGGCTCGTGGCTCTCATGAGGCATAACTAGTGCAAATCTCAGGGTTGTTGTTTTTATTTATTTATTTTTCAGTCCTGCTCATCTGCATAATGCGCTATGACACTTGCAATCAGGAAGGACGCATTTGCATAGGCTCGCATTTGAACTTCCCCCTGTTGACACGGTGGCAGCGATTGTTATCGGCCCAGTGTTTTGACAGCCTCGGGAAGCCAAGCCGTCAGAGTTGGTATTCATGAATGCCCAGGACAGCAGCCGGGCTAATGGGCGCCATGTTTACAGAGTTCAGATAGTCTCTCATTACTGTAGAACCAAAATATTCTGCTGTTAAATAAGACGGAGCAGGAGGAGGGAGGCGGAAGACACATCCCCGGGGGTAAGCGGTTTGGGGAGACAGGTGCCTGGTTTTGTTTTCTCTCTGCTGTCACATGAGAGGCAAAGAGACGTGCAGAAAGAAAATACAGTTTCATTTATTTGATTATAAATCGATGCAAAGCTCTTATCTGATGATGAGAGAGACTGAATTTGGAAAAATGCGACAACGTCAAAGCACAAACTGAAAGTTCCACCGCGCCCATTAAAGAATAACCCGCCGCACTCGTCCAGAGCCATTGGCTTACGGAGCAGCCGTTGTGAGGGAGCTCCATAAATCTTCATACGATATTGATGTGTCAATCTAGTCATTGGGTTTACTGTCAGCCCATCCAGGTGCTGTAAAGATTAGTGGGTCTGTTCGCTGTCGGCTGGGAGAGGATGCCCTTGAGTGAGCAAGCAGGAGGACATCCAAACACCCTCAGGGTATCTAAACTCCCCGAGCACATCTTGATCTATGTTTGCCGGAGAGACATTTATTATCTGCCTACATTGTTCTCCTCACATTAACATAGAGCGTAGGACTGTTGAATGTTTGCTGGGTCAGGATTGTATAACCCTGTTTCACTTTGCAGTACATGGATGAGACCTCAGATAACCCAGAGATGTTTCTTTCTTTGAGTTATTTTCCTGAAGTCATTCACTGTTTGCTCTTTTTCTGTGTTTGTCCCACAGATCTCCACACTACGCCTGCCCAGAGGTCATCAGGGTAAATCATTTTTAAGATTGTTTCTGCTCCACTTGCTACTTTTTTCATATCCCTCCATGTTATTTTATTTAACTCTAACGCTCTGTCCGAACCCGCCGACACTCTCTTGTCCTCAGGGAGAGAAGTATGACGGGAGGAAAGCAGACGTCTGGAGCTGTGGGGTCATTCTATTTGCCCTGTTGGTGGTGAGTGTCCGCCTGTTCCTCACTAACTGAAAGTGATTATGCCGGCGTTCACTTTAAAGGTCTGCAGTGGAATGTGGCATAGTCTGATTTCAGCATGAAGTGTTCCCAGCCCTTTGTAAATGTGTGGTTAGCCTTTTTAATGTGGCCCGGCGGTTCGATCCCGGTCTCCTCCATTCAGTGTGCTGAAGTGTCCTTGGGTGTCAGCTCCTGCCGACTGTGCCACTAGTGTGTGATTGATATGTGAAAGAGAAAGTGCTGCACATAGATGCACTGTATGAATGGTAATGAAATGTAAAGCTCTTTGAGTTGTCATCAAGACTAGAAAAGCTCTGAATAATTACAGACAGTGTAATATTAACACCAGCTGTACTGAATCAATGGAAGAAAGTAAGTGCACTTAAAAAGTAAAAGTTAGAAAAACTAACAAATTCAATGCAACTTACTCCAATGAATTTTTCCTTTTTTAACTAAAACTCTTGTTGTGTACCAAGTTATTATTTTAATATTGATAATTCTTTCCTAAAGGATTACAAAAACTTCAAATTTTGAGTTCCATATAACTTTTCACCAACTTTTAGCATTTGTATACTGTCATCCAGTTTCTGGGTTTCCCCATTACCTGTCTACTCCTAAGTCATAAAGCATGTGAATTGACGGAGCCGGGGATCAAACCACCGACCACTGTAATCTGATCACATATATGGAATTACCCCATAAACTTGTTACCGTACAAATGTTGTGCCAAGGTCGCCTCAACAAGACAAAACCAAAGCTTGGGACGTTGAGTCATCAAACTGCATGCTCCATCAACTAATATGTAAATTTGTCATAACTTAATTCAAGCAATTTGATTAACCGACAGTACGCTTCATCATTAAATTAATTTTATAAAAATGTACTTGGCACTTAACGTTTACATAACTTAACCTCGTCAAAGCAACAAGATGTCACGACGAAGTTAAGTTGAGTCAACAAGTCATTTACTGTTAATTCACTTCACTTGAGGAAAAGAGGAAAGATTTAACATGTAGTCATAAAAACACTGATCTGTAGACACTCTGGAAAAACACCCTTGAAAACTGGTGGTAGACTAAAGTCAGCTTTAAGGCAGCTCCAGACTTTCCAAACCAACTTTGCACAAGAAACCTAATGAAGTCAGTGGAATCTAATACTCTAAGTTTATGATGCCATCACTCACTTTTTTCAACCTATTTAATAATTTTATTTAAGTGAACAATTTCAAGTTCTTACAGTCTGACAAGTCAGTCATGGTTCTGTGAACTGGCTGTTGACTCCAGGTTGACCTCAGTTCAATAAGAAGAAGGTGGGTGTGTTCTCTTGAAGCCACCACACAGCCTCAAGCGTAAACCGAGGGCTCAGGGATTCAAGTCCAACATCTTGAACATTTAGAGGCTCTTACCTGAGAGATGTTGCAGAGACACCCTCCAGCTGTATAATAATACACAACAAGAAGATCAGAGAATGGAATCATCTCTTTATTCATTATCCTGTATATCCACACGCGGCGGCGGATCCGTAATCAGGTCTATTCTCCAGCTACATTACGGCCGTGGTTTTCCAGCCGTGCAGCCCCGGAGCTTTGTCTCATCAACAGCAGCTGTACTGGAGTTCCAACACACTCCGGCTCCATGAATAATTCATCCAGCCAAACTGAAACAAGCGAGCACAAAATGAATACCAACGCTGACAGGGCAGCTCTCGGCCACAGGAGTTGTGTGTATGTCTTTGTTTTTGCCTCTTTCTCCCTCACTCCATCTCTTTCTGTCCTATATGTGTTTACTTTAGCTAAGGACAGTTCCCCCGTGTTGCATGAAACTGATACTCTTTCCCATCCCCCCCCGCCGCGCGCACTTCCCTCCCTCCAAACAAAAAAGTTTTTCTGCCGTCAGTGTTTGACGGCTGATGAATATTGTCTTATTCCTGTGTTGTCCCGCTGTCTGGCTGCTACACAACCATTTGTCTGATTGTGGGAGGCACGAATACCCCCCATCAGTTAGACTGCGCTCCCATCATCCGTTACACAGGCCCACCGTCTTTGTCTCTCCTCTCTCCGCCTCTCTTCATTTCTCAGATTATCTTTCCGTCTTTCCTCTGTCTCTCCCCCCCTCCATCTTGTCTTCTGGTGGGGGCTTGTCATTCATCAAACAGTCACATCTGTGAGCCGTCAGCTCGCTCTGATGAATGACTCAGACGAGAGATTGCTAAATGAACGAGGTAAATGAGAAAGCTGGGGTGATTATTAGAAAAGCCCCACTTTCTGTTTACCGCTGTTTATTATTTATTTTGCCGGCTGAGGGCAGAACGCTCTAATTGGAGAGTTGAACAAGTGGAGAATGCCTCTTCTTTAACTCGAGCAGGATTAAGCCTCAAAATGTGGTTTTGTTTCTTCCACAGAGGCTTGTTAGTAATTCATATTCTTTTCTTTTCTCCCCTCAAACGAGTGAAGTCTTATTTTCGGCTGTGATGCCGAACACTCTTACCTTTATACTCAGTTGGGTTCTTTTTTGTTCCTACACCTGCAGTACATCTTCACCGTTTCTCTTCCCTTTTCTCACTCTCTCTGTTCTTGCCCTCGTCTCTCCAGGGTGCCCTGCCGTTTGATGATGACAACCTGAGGAATCTTCTGGAGAAGGTGAAGTTGGGAGTGTTTCACATGCCACACTTCATTCCACCAGACTGTCAGAACCTGCTCCGCGGCATGATTGAAGTGGACGCTACCAAAAGACTAACGGTCAGTGCAAGAGACTGGACCATTAAGACTATGTTCATATACTGACGTGTGTTGTTGGGTTCCCGGCGCTTTTTGTGGTTTTAAAATGATTAATGTATGTGTGTGCGTTTGTGCGCGCTTGTACAGCTATATTTGTGGGGACCAGTTTGAGTCTACGGCCAATGGAGTGAGGACATTTTGGGAAAGTTAGGACCTTTTGGCCGGTCCTCACTTTGTGACCCCCCTTTAATGGACTGTTCGGGGTTTAAGACTTGGTTTTAGGGTTAGGGTTAGAATTAGGTTTAGGTTAAGGGTTAGGGTTAGGCATTTAGTTTGGATGGTCATGGTTGGGGGATAGAGAAGGCATTATTCCAGTGAGTGTCCTAACTAAGATAATTGTACAAACATGTGTGTATATGTGTGTGTGTATATGTGTGTGTACTCGCTTTAGATTCCTCTTTCTGACATTTCTCTGAACCAACACTGACCTTGTGAGGAAAAATAGACCTCATGGGGTCTAAAACTCAGTCCTAATGGGTCAAAACCTAATTTCTGAGGTCCTGGTTAAGGTCAGGGTTTAGATGTGGACTGTGGGTAGGTAAAGGTTTTGGCAGGAATTGGTTAATGCTGGAGATAAAGTTTTGGTTTGGCTGTGCACACGTATGGAAGTAAATGCAAGCTCCTAATAAGGATAGCTTCACCAACCTGTGTGTGTGTGTATATGTGTGTTTACATGTAATGAGGCCTGAATTATATCTGTACTGAATATTTTGTATTCCTAGTCCCGAACCAGCCGGCTTCGTTAAAAATGTTGTAGAAGCAGCAAAACACATTTAGATGTTATTTCAGACAATATTCAGAACCCAGACATGTCAGGTTTGGGTTATCAGAGGAAAATCATTATTTTGCAAATTCACTGCAAGCTGGGAAAACTGTGCAACGCTTGAAGCTGAGAGCAAGATGCCATAGATACACTTTCAAACCAAAGAGGCTAATGCCAAGACGACGCCGGCAGAAAGCCAACCACTGTCGTTTGGTCTGTTTCTCTCTCTCCCCTCCCTCGTTTCCCAAATGTGTTTTCCTCATCCTCAATTCCGTCCGGGTTCCTCCTCATGTACGGGGAGTGAATTCAGCAGAGGACCGTTGCTTGTGTGCTCTCCCTCTGCACTCTTTAGTGCTCTCATCACAATGCCAGGCCCCTTCTGCACAGCAACTGATCACCTTGGCAAGGTGGTTGCAGAACTCAGAGATGTGAAGGGCAGAGAGTCAGGATAGGGAGGGAGGGAGAGAGAGAGAGAGAGAGAGATGGAAAAAGGCAAATGTAAATAATGAAAGTGCAGCCACAGAGCTCAGAAGCACAGACTTCACAGTAAGACGGAGCTGCCCTTTGTTCTTGTCCTGCTTTTCACATTCAAACAATGCACACGGATACTTGTAAGTTAGTGTAGCTGCTGCACAGGCAAAAATCCAAGATATTGCAGGCACACTGTGTGCACACACCTCTCCAGGTATCTTTGTGGATCAATGCATATAACACATTTATGTTCATGGACTGAAACATGTCTTTACACTTCCTGTAAGTGGAGGCTGCTGCTCCACTCCTCACAGCTTAGCTTATCTTTCACAGACTCTGCTCAGACTTGGTATTCACATCCGTCCTGAGAGATCTGATCACAAGTGTATGACGTTTAGTTTGTCTGTTCACAACCCGGGAATAAAAATGTGACCACTTGTGATCAGATCTCATATCTATATGCAAATTAACAGGACCAGTTGTGATCGGTTTCCTCAGGATGGATGTTAATACCAGATCTGGACAGGGTCACGGTATGTGAATGATTTAAACTTATAGGAATTTGAAAGACCCAGCTGCAAGCTTGTTAGAAAGCTACAAAAAGGAAGAGATGCAGCCGGACTAACAACCTGAAGGTAGAGCCTGTGTTGAAGCATCAGCCAAAGATCACCCACCTCTTTGGTATGCTGTATGTACACTATATGCCTTTTTTTTTTTTCTGTGCTGAGGACAGGTCACCCTGAGATCCCCTAGATATGTCCACCAGCCTCCAGCGCTGTCCTCCACAAAGCGTTACACACAGTCAGAGCTGCTGGGAGAGAACATGCTACCTGTCTGCTCCCCTCTCTCAGGCACGAGCGCTGCAAGCTGAGCTCTGGGGATGAGGTCTGACCTTAAGGAAAGTCAAATAGCCCCGTTAGATCCAGCCTCGTTGGAGTTTAGCATTGCAGGCGATCGTCCAGTCCCGGATGAAGACGGGTACATTAAAGGGCGTCGTAGAAGAACATGTTCTTTCCCTCGTGGATTATTTATAATGATGTTGACAGTAGCTCACTGAATAAAATCAATAGGGTAATCAAACCATAACTACTCTCTGTATTCCAGTACGTCTATTGTCACCGTCTGTTAATTGGATTTTGTTTAGTAGATGCACACACACAAAGCCGAGTCCCCCGCAGAGTCAGAGAGGGAGGGCCTGTGCCCCCGGGTTTCAGGGGCTTAGCCGCGTAAAAAGCCTTCCTCTTCATTTCCTGTCTGTGTAGCCGGGGCCCCGGAGGCGCCGGGAACAACCAGCTCAACAGGCGTCTCATCTCCGCCATTGAAATCAACACAGACACCCCTGGAAAGATCTTCTTCCTCCTGATCCCGGGCTAATGAAGAGGATTGGCAAGCTTATTATATTAAAGAGCGGCTCATCACAGACAGATGATACCCCCCCCACAGTCACGGCACATATAAATTACCAAGGTTGCTGGAATGAAAATATAGGAAGTGTGCATGTGTGTTTTGTCAATCAGATCAAATTGACCTCATTCACACGTAACTGCGGTTGATTTGGACAAATGGAATGAAGCTCTTAGTTTCCTTCAACGTGACCCTCCAGACTTTCATTTACAAATCTGGTTGTGTTGATACTTCAGTGATCCCTCTGGCACAGCTCACTCACTGACGCTGCCTCACAACCGTGACCACGGAGGTAGAGAGCGGTAGTTGCAGAAAGTGAGTTTTTTAATTATTTAAAGGCTTGAAGCTCTTTAGACAATTTTAAGGTTTGCATGAAAAACAACGATTAATTCTTCTTTTAAGCCAAATTCTTCTGTGCCTGCACAGAGTCAGAGGTCACAGAAACTCCCGTTACTGTTCGGCTTCTTTTCTTTAGCATGACTTCCTGTTGTGTTACCTTTTTCATTTCTATGATTGGGTCTAGTTTTACTTTTTCATTTGATATAACTATTGACGTTTGGCTATATCCATGTAAATATTTTGGGATGTCGCATTAATATCACAAATTCAAGTACTGTTGTCCCACCCACTCTCTTATGTCTCCATTTACCGCAGCACAGTATGAATAAGACACAAACACATTCTGAGACTTCTATCCATTTCAATGCTACACTTAGATTTCTGCCTCACCCAGATAAATACGTACATGTACAGACACTCGTCCGAGCTCCTCCTCCGATCTCCTGCCGCAGCAACTCTCCCGTCTCCCTGAGTGAAAGCAGCCGGAATTGCTACTGTCACATTTAGAGACTGATTGATGTGATACTGCATTTCAAACCACATCACTTTCAAGCCTGCCTGTGATATCGGTCTCTTGCCTCCAGGCCTTCAATAAAAGTCACAGAGAGTAGGTCACCCACCGGCCTGTATCTGACAGTCAGGGTGTCTCTGTCGATACCGTGACCTCTGTGGATGCAGACAGGATTCACCTACAGTCAGTGGCCCGCCCGTCTCTGCCACTGCACCGACTTCACACGGAGGCATTTATCAGCGCTAAAGCGTAGAGGTCGATCCTCCGAGGCGTTGCCGGGCGCGCACACTGAAGAACTGTGCCCTCTAAATAAGTGACGATAATTAGAGCTGCTCTGTGCATCTCGTGTGGCTCCACAGCAACAGCAGGAGCAAATTAAAAAAAGTCCCAGCAGTGACATTGATCCTGTTTTCCTCTGTGGCCAGTTAAAGCACTGCGGAGTCATTCTAATAGACATCTTCCCTCGTTGCTTGCTGTTTCTGTCTCTTTCTGTTTTGTCCTTCTTGAGGAAAAAGGGCCATGTCGACAGGTTCGGTGACTGTTATAGTTAGGTCCTGAAGCTCTGCACCAATCAGGCACCGGTTCCATTTTGCTGTATAAATCACTGAAACTGTTACTTTGTGATTAATTATTGTAGTTGCGTTAAGTTTTTATAAATAATGTGATATTGTCTCGTAAAATTGTAATTTTGTAGGTTTTGCACTTGTATATAAAAAAAGAAGCCATTCCGATTATATCCAGTATCTGTCCTGGCACCTGTACCTTTTAGAAATATTTATTTAGCCCTGGTGAAAAACACACGATACCTAACACGATGGTGACAAAGTGTGATGATAAGTCTGTTTGTAAAAGTAATAATAGAAAAGGATATGTTGCCAACTTTGGGTTTTCCCACAAAAATCATTACCAGTATGAAACACATATTATCTTTGGTCATGGCTCCAAAGTGAGGGATCCTGTGTCGCACTCATAGAAAGTTCATAACAAGGCTGTTAATTAATGATGGTGTCCCAGCTCTGACCTGCGTCTGCCAACCAGCCAATAGAAATGCTGCATGAAATGGCGCACCACCACACTGTTAACCACTCCAGCTCATAAAGTCTGTCACCAGCTCTGTTAGATTCATGTTGCACGGTGCTGCTCGCAATAAACTGGTAACCCTGCTGAAATCTCACAGTCTGTCGGTGCCTTTATAGTCGTGGAGAGTGTGAAAAGTGGGAGATTCCCTTTAGACTAGAAGGCTTGGCAGGGTCAACAGTGTGTGTGAGGGGGGGGTAATATCCTCTGTATAGAACTCGGTGCTATCTCACTCTGTTTTTTCCCAGTAATATTTTCCCCGTTGGCAGTATTAATATTTGAAGAGCTCATTATTTACCTCCACTCTTCAATCCGGCTGTATTGTCCTGTTGCGTAAGCTCCAGGTCTTTTCTGCTGCACCGAGCGTTTCCACACACAGACTTTCTGAAGACGATGGAATGATTCATATGAAGTTTGTGGCCTGACTCTGTGTTTTCTCATTTCCTTTACAGTTAGAACAGATCCAGAAGCACACATGGTACATGTAAGTATTTTTACCTTCTTTTTACACCCTTCCCTCCTCCTCCTCCTCCTCCTCTTCCTCTCGTAGCCCGTTCTGCAGGACTTACAGACCTGAGGGGAGCCACCACATGATAAACGACTTTCAGCTCCGGCGCTGTACACGAGAGTACCTTTGAGTGGGGCATGACTCCACTCTCGGGGATGTGGGGGTAAATTGGTAGTGCATGAAAGAGGACGCGCCACATATGGTAGGCTGAGCAGGGAGCAGGGGAGGAGGAGGAGGGCAGTACGAGCAGCGATGAAGGGGAGAGGGTGAACCCACCTAACCTCAGTGTTCCCACCATTTAACTTTCATAACATAGTGTGCCCCTCCCCCTTTTACAGCCAACATTAATCTTTTGAGGAAATTTTGTAGCGCATGTCATTGTATTTGATGTAAGAATCCATTCATGGGAGAGATTTTTTTATATCCCCCCTAATTATCCCAGTATCAGCATTCAGAAGTTGCAGCAGACCCATTTAAAAGTCCTTTAAAGACAAGAATTTAAAGGCCTCACTCTCCTCTCCCTCAAAAGAAAAACCCAGAGTCACGGAGGCTGGAGTTTGTGAGTCCTGGGAGGAACGGAGTTATGGTTTCTGTCTGGTGCTGAACGATCATGCAAACAGGCAGCGAGACTGATAAAAGAAACCAGAAGAGATGAGCTTGGAGGGAAGAGTAATGTTGTGTAACTGAGGAAGATGCTCAACTCTCTCTCTCTCTCTCTGTCTCTCTCTCTCTCTCACTGGCTGAATGAATGAATGCATAAATTATTGAATGAATGAAAGAATGGGGATTTATTTGTTTTTGTGTGAGACAAATGCAGCTGCAGCTATTTCCCAGAAGCAACCAGTTAGCAGTTTGTGGTATTGAAACATGAGCGTCTCTTTATTCAGATCACGCAAACCACAACTTTTAGTTTTACAAATTCAGATTGAGTCTTCCACTCCTATTGCTTGTGTGATCGTTTGATTACTTTGTTTATTTCCTTTTTATCAGAAAAATACATTTTGATTATGGCTTACATGAGTTAGTAATACAATATCAATGTTTACATATTACTGTAGTTACATAGTAATGTGATTGAGACATAAACAAATCGACTTAATGCAAATAATATCTGAATACTCCAAACAGATTCATTCATTTATAGTTTAATGAGTGTAATCTCATTCGGGTTAATGTGCTGTTTCATTTTTCTATTGGCTTTGACATAACAGTTTTCACCAGGTTCTCTCATTATGAGCAGAGGACACACAAACACTCAGTGACCAGTTTATTAGGAAGCTACAACTAATACAATCTGATAAAAGAGTTCTGCAATAAATTCACCTTCATTAAAATTATATTTATTTTGTTGAAGCTGCTGATTTACCTTTGCAGGCGTGTTGGTGGCTCTGGTTTGTTGTGAGGTTGGATTTTTACTGCAGGTTCTATAAAACTTTGAACAAAACCGACCTCATAACTTTAATTACTGCAGGATTTATCACAGCGCGGCTGCAATAGGCTGTAATAGGCTGCATTGTTTATCACAGGACTGGACTAAATAAACTGGCATCTGAATCATGTGTTTACAGGAGTGACACTGAGGTCTTGTTTTTATTCTCAGTTTTATATACCTGCAGTGAAACAGGGATTGGAGGTTTTACATTTTACTGGGCTCAATGGAGGATGAAAAATAGATCCAGGGAAAGAAGGCTGAGGCAAACCCTTGTATATATATATCACACTGTGTATTCTGTATAAAAGTATGTCTGTATATTGATAAAAATGGAAGATGCAAACAGAAAGGGTTTGCCTCGTCTGCTCCATCAACACAGGAATGCAAAAGAAAGAAATAATTCCATGACTTTAATCTTATCTATGAGTGTCTTGGAGAAAAAAAGAGAATGATGCACAAAAGTTAAATATGTTTAACAAGCCAAGAGAAAAGAGAGAGAACTCAAAACTTAACAGCAATGACTCAGTCGTCTGTTTTCATCTTTCGTGAGCGCGATGACCAGAGTTCATCCTCTGAAGTTAACATGCAAAGTGACTCAACCTGCGGAAAGTACGTGACTGTGAATGTTTTATTTTTATAATCTCAAACCGGGTCACAGTGAGGTAATCTGTTGCCTCAGATGACCGAGAGGCAAACAAGCATGGGAATAGTTCACATAGCGTCATATTTATGCAGAGTAAAATCCATAATGCTGGCATAAGGTAGATGAAAACATGAACCTGTTTATATTACAGTACCTGAGACTTGCTGACGGATGACGATTTGACGTGTGACCTCATTTGCTTTGTAATCTTTTGAATCTCCAGAGCGGGGAAGAACGAGCCGGAGCCCGAGCAGCCGGTGCCCAGGAAGGTGACGATCCGCAGCCTGCCCTCCGCAGACGATGTGGACCCCGACGTCCTGGACAGCATGCACTCCCTGGGCTGCTTCAGGGACAAGAACAAACTGCTGAAAGACCTGCTGTCAGACGAGTGAGTGAAGGCCGGAGCAGAACGGAGGGGTTGGGCAGAAAGAAAGAGGTTTAATGGAGAAGAACAGACAGTAGCCATGAAACAGAAAGGGGAAAAAGACTGAAGTTTGTCTTGTTCAAATAGGAGGAAAATAAATAAAAGCAGCTGGAGCCGGGGGAGGAGAGGACAGGGTTGTGCTGTGGTTATATGAAAGGAGAGAATGGGACTTCAATGGAAGGACGGCTGTGTGATGTCCATGTTGGCCGTGGCGATTTTCTTTTTTACCCGGAATCCTGTGAGGCCGTCATTGGAGCCGAGGATCTTAGCTGTTATCACACAGCTCCTGGAAACATTCCCCTGAACCGATCCGTGCTCCCAGGTCCCATTTCCACATGTTTGTGACTTTTCATTTACACTCAGGATCTTTTCTACGCTTCAATAATCTCCTTTCCCTCTTTTTTATATTTTTCCTGCGTCTTGCTTTTAACACAAACCGAGCACCAGTGTATAACTTCTCCCTTCCTTTCTCCTGGGAGCAAACCATAATAGTGCTGGACTGGAGGAAAATCTGCTGGCTCCATCTCCCCGCCCTTGGTTCATTTTAGCTGAAGTTGCAGGTCCTTGTCTCTTTGCCTCCTACTGCTTTCCAATCTGTCTTTATTATGGAGGGCCAATCCCTGGGCCTTTTGCATAGCGAGCTCGGGCCTAGAGGCTAAATATATTATGTTTCTCTGATTAACTGCGAGAGAAGAGGATGAACTCGTAACGTTTGGGTACTTTCGTAAACCTACCAGCAGCTGCAGCATATGGAGAGGGGGCACATCCTAAAACATATATGCAAAATATAATATGGCAGCTTAATGATCTGTAAAACCAAACTTTTGTTTTAACGATGGAAGCAATTTAGTTGCACAGCTTCAAAAAGAACCCCGAAAAGATTAAAAGACATTTATCACAGTGAGGCTTTCTGCAGTTTAACCGTCCTGGTTTTTAAGGCATGTACAAACCTTGCTGATCTATAAATCTGACTGTATGCATGGTTGTGTAGGTATTATCCCGGTAATTTCACTTTTCCAGATCCCTCAACATTCCTTTTATTGCCTCCCACTTTGCAGAGACAACCAGGAAAAGATGATCTACTTCCTGCTATTGGACCGTAAGGAGAGATATCCAAGCCAGGAGGATCAGAACCTCCCCCCTCGCAATGAGATCGGTGAGGATTCAGCTAAAAAGTATAAATGCAGAATGTGATAAGTGTGGCAAGTATCAATTTTGCTCATTGACCGCACACAGACCGGCAATAAAAAAGGTTTTCAAGCTACAGAAGCTGAACTATGACTTCTGCCGGAGTGAGTTTCTAATAAGAGCTTTGCAAGAGGATGAGTAATATGTGTAAGTTTGTGTGTGTGTGTGTGTCTGTGCTTGTGTGCTGTGAGATACCGACATTTTGATGAATCGACTCCCTCTTCAGTGAATGTGATACAGTCAATACACTGGCCATTAGTTCAAGGTCCGGGAGGAAACCATTACTTATTCACTATTAGATAAAATGTCAACATGATCAGCGGCGAGCATCACTCCAACACTCACATATCTGCACAGAACTGTAGGATTGTGCACGTTAACTCGCCGGCTGCATGGTGTTCATCCTGCCCCCCCCGTCCCCCCCCCCGTCCCTCTGTGTCCCCCACAGATCCTCCCCGGAAGCGGGTCGACTCTCCCATGTTGGCCCGTCACGGGAAGAGGAGACCGGAGAGGAAGTCCATGGAGGTCCTCAGTGTCACAGACGGAGGCTCGCCTGTGCCGGCCAGGAGGGCCATCGACATGACACAGCACGGCCAACGGTATGAGTGGAGGTGAAAAAAAGAACAATGAAAACTCTATCAAAATGTTTAAACTGTATATACCACCACCAAGGACAACGCACTGTCGCCAGGTCAAAGCAGGGTTTCCCCCTTAATCAGCCATTTTCTAATTTGTCCTGTCGAAGTTTACTTCATCAGATTTCTAACTATCTAGCTCAGTTGTTGCACTGCCCAGTTGTGTGCAGCTGTATTTGCAGAGCTACCCTTCCACAAAGGACTCCACTACTGCCATTGATTGAATTAATTTTGTGAGAAACGCTGCAGAGAAAGTGGAACAAAATGTCTGGATCCACCAGCTTGTTGGGCTCCAGATCTAAATTGAATTGGGTTCTTTCCTGACCAACACAGAATCCTTGGCTTCCACCGCGTTTCCTCATAATCCATCCTGTAGTTTTTGCCTAATCCTGCTTATTGACAAAGTGAAAACATAACCGACTTGGTGGAGGTAATGATCAAACAGAGACTCACACACTGTAGCCCTGTTTGTGTTTATGTACTGTGAGTGTTTTTGTACTGTGTATGTGTGTGTGGAGGGGGAGGGGGGGGGCAGCTTTCAGCCCAGTGGTGTTTCAGGAGGTCTGACAGCGAGTCTGGCTCTTCGGTGTCAGCCGGCTCCAATGTGGACAAGCACAGACAGAGACTGACTCTGTGCTCGCTTTGTCTCCTGTCTCGCTGTAGTAAATCAGTGTACAGTAAAAGCTTGGATATTCCTGACGCCCGTACAAAATGCAGCCAAGACGAAAGGTATTCACTTGTCACTCACTTCCTCTGCTTTCCGCCTCCTCCTGCTCCTCCTGCTCCTCCTGCTCCCTGTCTCCCCCTCATGCGAGGAGACGTGCGTGGCAGGAGAAAGATGCAGCAGAGCTTCCTCTCACTTTCCTTTAAGCGGTGATGATGTGCGTGTGGCATGCAGGCAGCTTCGCGGGTCTTCTCTAATAAGCTGTAACTCATCTGCCCTGTCCTCCATGAGTCAACACTTTTAGGTTAGCACTTCCTAAAGTTTGACTTAACTCTCTCTAATTAACTTCATCTTCAAATTGAGGGAGCCAGCACATTTGCAATTCAGAACCCTCTTCTCCGCCGTTAGCTCAATTATCAATTTTTTTTCTTCCTACTGTGCATGCATTGATAATCAGTTTCTCCCATACTGTGTCCCACTTTCTCCAGATGCAGAGCGCCTCTCCGTTTGCTCCCTTTTAAAAATGTTAGAGTCAAGCTGGTACCACATTCCGACGAGGCGCAGTGGACTGATTTAAAAACATCAGTTTCCTCATCTTATTTCAGCAGCTGATATATCATCACGTTGCTGCTCAGAGGCAGTGACATATCTGACAGCAGGGAAGATTGAATCTGAGGGGGTAATAACCTGATCTGCCTAATGATAGGCAGAGGGCTGCAGAAGGCTTTCAGACGTATAGGGCCTGGATGTAGAGGCACTGAATGTGTGTGGATAAAAAAATATGTAGTTATAATGTTGAATATTCATCCACATGTCAGATGCATGAGAGCCTCTTCACCCAGTTCGGTCACAACACTTACGCTTAATTCTTTCTGTCCTCTGGTGCATCTGAATTTCATTTGGAGATTAATCTTCCTGTGTTTCACCGCCGCTGCTGGGATCCTTCATCCCTTCCGGCGATCCGGAGTCTTATCTCTTCTGCACTTAAAGGTTGCGTTGGTTTAGAAGCTGCTTTCCTCTGCCCTTCGCTCTGAATTCCCACACAGGCCAGTTTGCTGTGATTTTAAGAACTCTTTAACACCAGAGCCCAGCGCGGGTCCATTTTGGCAAACCTGGGAACCCGCCAAGCTCGGCACCGACACATAATTATCTACAAGTCAGATCCAGACCCATTGATACGTCCCGACCCGCCACCTGCGATTAAACACTCTTTAAACAAAATAATCTGTGTGTCATCTGTGCTCCTGCAGCTGTCAGTATGTTACAGCACTTTCTACAAGCAGCAAACGTTTCATCACTGTCAATTTCTGTCCCATTTTAATATACAAGCCACGTAGCTGTCGGTAGTGACAGATTTCTAAGAGTAAGTGAAGGAGTCGAAAGCGGCGCCGTAGGCTTTCACAATAAAACAAATCGTTGCGTCTCTCTCTTGGATTCCTATTAACTGATTTACATGTTATAATAACGCACAATTTTTTCTTTTTACTGATTTCTCCGAAAAAAATATCGTATGTTTAAGTTCTCCCCTGCTGCTCACGCATTTAGATCCCCCTACCTGTGAATTTGTATGAATGTAAAACGGTTTCACAGTGGGTTACCAGTCAATAGCTGAGTGGATTACATCATACAGGACGGGGAAACCAGTGGTTTGAACCTTTTATTACGAGAAGCTTTCACCATATAAATCTCAGTAAGAGGAGAAACCAGGTTAGAGTCTGAATCCCACACACATCAGCAGCCGCTGTCATTAAAAAAAAAGCTCCGCTGCATCTTTCTTCAGTGCGACTTTAAATCAGTGCATTGTTCATATTCCTCCACCCAAATCTCTCTCCTCCATCCCCCTTTCCATCATCTCTCTCTCTCTCTCCCATGGTCCCTTGTGTGCAGCTGACCTTCAGTCCCAAACCCCCCCCCCACCGCCCTTATGGAATTTCTATGCTAATGTGGAAATGCTGGTAGTTTTTCTCTGTCTGGCTTCCCCGCAGGAGCTGTGTTGGGTCGGGGTGGTGGTGATGGTGGTGGTGGTGGGCGGAGTCTTGTGCCGCGGCCTCTCCGCCTACAAATCAAATCAAATCTATATTTCTCTCTCTCTCTCTCTCTCGCTATACATCCCCACACCGCTGCATGTCTCCAGCTGATCAGTGGAGAGAGAGAGAGAGAGAGAGAGAGAGAGAGAGAGAGAAAACTGCTACAGTCTGTGAATCTGGATATTTGTTGTGTTATTTCAAACTTTCTCTTTGCTTCTATCCTTGTGTGCACTTTGTTTGATCGTGTGCCGGCTGGTGTGTGTGTGTGTGTGTGTGTGTGTGTGTGTGCGCGGGCGATGGTGTTGGCCGAACGGTGTCCAAAGATTTGACTGACTCTGTCTCTGAACCTTATCTTTCCCCGACAGCGAACTTAAGTTGACAGCACAGAAGATTCGAAGAAACTTCAGATCAGAGAGAGAGAGAGAGAGAGAGGCCCCGACTTTGAAACTTGTTTTGACAGGATACATTTCCACCGGCGTGAATGATGGAAAATAGAGGGAGAGAGAGAGAGAAATGTTTTTTATCTAAAATTACACAGCGAAAACGCCTGATTCTCGACCCTTTATCAAGCATGTTGCCTCGTGCATATCTCATGTAGGCGTTTACAATCTGAGCCGCTGCCCGGGCTTCACTTCCATACATGTGATTTGAGATTAGTCCCTCAGTAGCACAGAGATACACACACATACACACACACGAGGACATTCTACCACTAATGCCCATTTCTTTCTTTATATACCCAAAAGAAAGTTAAAAAGACATTTAAAGCTAAAACCCAGAGCACGAGAAATCCCACTGATTTAATTTCAAATCTTAACAACATGCCAGGAGAAATGAAAGGGGGTTAATGATATGTAAATGAAATATGGAGAAGTGCTGCAGTGTGAAGAAGAGAATATCAATTGATTTCTTTTTTTTCCCCCTTACAGCTCAGCGCATGTTTCCTCATGCAGTGTGAATGTGTCGGGTTAGTCGAGGGGCTGTTTCAATAAGTGAAGCTCTCATGCTAATTATTGACTCTAATTCATTTAAGAGGCTCAGTTGACCACGGATAAAGCCGATTGAATGCTGATCTCCGTGGGGGGTGTCGAGACTCAGGGAAGGAAACAAATTTAAAGGGGAGTTTTGATTTATTGGAATATCGGCCCCGTGCAGCAGAAACTCCGTCTGTGGGACTGAGTCAAGACAGAGGAGGGAGAAATGGAGAAATGAAACTTTGTCCATCTGCTTTAAACCAGGACGTGCTTTGTGCCCGGGCTTCAGCGGTGTTATTCATTTTCCATTTGACTCCTGGCACCGTCCGTTTTGCTGTGCTTCTTTTTTTCGTTTCATTTCAGTCCATGCCCTCATCCCAGAACCACTTGTACTTGTTCCACAGCCGAGCATTAGACCCCCACAGGTGCTCTGGATGGGTGTCTGACTGACATGAGGACATGGGGCCTCATGGCAATGTTAGCTTAAGGACTAATGGACGGTAGAAAGACTAGGGGGGGGGGGGGGGGGGGGGTGACCACACATGTACGCCATCATACACCAATTCAGGTACAAGTACACATACACTTTTCTCAGTTTGCTCTTGTAGTTTCTTGCAGTGTGGATTGTTGGGGTTTAAAAAATACTAACAAGTAAAGCTTAGTTTATTCAGAGTAAGTAAAGTATTAAAAGCAAAATAAAGGCCCCTTTCCCCAATTCTACTAACTAGCAACTGCAGATGAAAACACAACCTCCTTGACTGAGGTAAAAGGAAATACTTCAATTTAAGTAAATAGAAACAATACTTAAGTGCCGTGTTTTCATAAATGCATTAGTAATTTATCGTTCTAGTAATTACGTCCCAGTTCCTCTGGATGATCCACAGAGTTCGAGAGATTTCCGAGGAACTACGAGGGTCGTCTCTCTGACAACTGTTGACATTGTTTTAAACAAAGTGACTGTGAAGTAATTCTTTCAATTATTTGTATTTTATTTGACTCTTAGTCATTTTTTAAATTCCATTCATCTCTGTTGTTGAGCTGTAGAGGCAGACATCGTAAGGATGAGCCTTTCACAACTTTAACTAAAGGTGAACTAATCCTTTAAAAGCAAACTCACACACAAACACAGATCTTATTGAATTTGTTTGTTTCTACACAACAGATAATCAACAATTGCTTAGATGAAGCCGTTCACTATAAATAAAAAAGATCATCATCAATAATTCATGGCCTCTCTCTCTCTCCGACGCCCGTTACTTCACATCATAACCGTCTGGAACACGAGTTGAGAGACCTGCTTTTCACCGACACCAGCAGATGCAGAGCTCCACTAACAATATGCTCCTAACGGCCTGAGGATGCTGCGTTTTGCCGGCGTTTAGATGAAGTGCAATTTGGAGAACGTGAGGACGGGAGCTGTATGTGAGCAGCCGGGGGGGGGGGGCACGTCTCAGTGGACCCACGGCCTTAGATGTAAACGATAGCAACTGTCTGGTCAGCTGCTCCACGGAACCAGAACTCCTAGCCAGCGTAGTCTTCACAGCGCCCACTCATGTGCATGAGAGTGTGCAATAAATACACTCACAGAAGGGGCAGTGGGAGAGAGATGGACAGAAATAGCCTCGGAGTGGGTGTTTCTATATTTTCCTTCCTCTCGCGGTGGCTGTAACTGTTGCTCGTGTGCCGGTGCCTCTCAGGAGGAAGACTCCTCTTCTCTCATCACTTCTTTCCTGAGGCCCAGCTGTCCTTTAATGGCTGCTGGACATGTCGGTGTCCACGCATGCAGGGCCTCTCTGTTCCCATGGGACTGCTCCACATTCAGGAATGAGCATCCGTCTCCATTACTCCTCATCCGTCCCTCCCGTCCTCCATTCTCTAAAACCCTTCCCTCCTTCCTCCATCACTCTAAACTCCCTCGTTCTCCCCTCGCGTTCGTCCACCAGGTCGAAGCCGTAGTGTTCGTTTCTTCATCTCTTCCGACGAGAGACGATAGATCCGAGGGGCTCGGCCGCGTCAGTGCTGGAACGGGGGGGAGAAAAGAAGGGATGAGAAGGAGGGGAGGGGTTAATATTAGATTGAGTGACAATAAGGAAAAGTGTTGTGACAGTGAGCAGCTGGCGTTTCCCCGTGTTGACAGCCACTGTTGTTGTGTGTTTGTGTGCGTGTGCGCTTGATGGAGACAGATTGTCCTGTGATTGTTCATTTCTGAGCACGGCTCCGCTCACTGGGGTTATTGACGGCATCTGCAGGGGGGGGGGAGACAGGAAGAAAAACGTGACAAATGGTACTCAACCAAATGTCCCACTTCATTCCACCATCCCCCCCCCCACCTCAAGATATGTTCTACTGATCCAGTGCGGAGACCTGGAACGTCCACCTGTTTGGTTTTACAGCAAACTGCTTGGAGGGTGGAAGTTCATTTGAATGTTGTCGCCGTCAAATCATCCATCCTTCATCTAAGCCCTTTATTCTTAGAGGGGGGGGGGGGTTCTGGAGCCAACCTGGCACAGGGTGTGAGGCGGGGTAGAACCAGGAGAGGTCCTCAGCTCAACACAGGGCCAACATGTACCTCTATTACACCAGAGTTTGTGGATCTACGCAGGGAAGACACGGGTAAACCAACTAAAAAAGGGAATTACCTCCTTGCCTCCCCCCCCCCCCATGCGTCATGTTCAATGTCACGAAGGCACTGAAAGCCGAGCAGCTCTCTCCCTTTGCTGTCTTTTCAAATTAGCGCGTTCACCTGGGTGTCGTGTTTCTATCAGGGCCGATCGGAGCTGAGACAAAACCTTCTGCTGCCGGGGGTGGGGGGGGCATCTGAACCGGGAGTGAATCCAGATTGTATCTTTACCAATTTAGAAGAGACAGATGTTTTGTGGGGGGGGGGGGGGGGGGGGTTTGACGAGTGGGGTTACACACAGAGACAAACAAGCATCTAGGCTCACATTCACATCTTTGGTTAGATCAGAGTCTTCAAAGGACAATGTGCGTGTCTGTGGACTCTGTGAGGACGTTGTAGTACTGGTGACATGAAGATGAAAAACCCACACAGTGAGTGACCCAGCAAGGATTCGAACCTGGAACTTTCTTGCAGTGAGGAAACACTGCACCACCGTGCCACCCTGCGGTCAAATCTGCATATTTTAAACTGATGTCAGAGCTTAAGTGGTTTCAGACTAATTGCTGGGAGTCAATTCTACCAAATCCTAGAGGAGTGTCAAGTGCTGTTGTGTCGTTGTAGCGCTCCCCCCCCCCTCTTCCTGTGAAACGGCTCTGTAACAACCTGTGTGCTTTGTATGACGGCACCATATGCTGTAGCGCTTTCTAACCGTGTCCAACATGTAACCTTCGAGCTCCCCCCCCCGCCCGTGTGTTTACACAAACATGTCACAGGGTAACATGTGTTGATTCTTGTGCCTTCTCCCCGTGTGTTTGCGTGTTTGTGCCACAGGTCGCGGTCTATCAGCGGCGCCTCCTCCGGCCTCTCCACCAGCCCCCTCAGCAGCCCACGGGTAAGTCACAATCCAGAGTGCACCTTCAAACACGCAACATACAACACACACCTACAGTATGTCAGGTTAACACCCATTAAAATACTGCTGATCCTGTTTTAAAGAGGGTCACCACAGCCTCAACCTCAGGTCTGACCCTTATAGCAGTGCACACATTATCATGACATCTCTACTGGTCCACTTTATAGTCAGTCTGAGATATGGTTTATTTTTTCTGCTCCTTTAAAGGGATAGTTCACAGAAAAATGAAAATTCACTCATTATCTACTCACCATTATGCTGATGGGAGGTGGGTGAAGTGTTTGAGTTCACAAAACACTTCTGGAGTTTAAGAGGTAAACAGCGTTGCATCCAAATCCAATACAATTGAAGTAACTGGTGACCAATTCTTCAAATGTAAAAAAAAAAACAATAAAAAACCCATAATGCCTCTGGTGTCATCCAAGTGTCCCTGAGCCCCAAAATTCAAATTCAACTCAGTGAACTTTCCCTTTGAGTATTAATCCAAAGTTCAGATCTAACTTTGCACCGTGAGGAAACAGGGACACTGATAATCTCCTCATGTGTGGTGAAGGATCAGGTTTTTACACAATCATCACCGTGTCTATAGAGTTTTGGATCTTTGTATTAACTCAATGTCAGAATAAGGACACTGGAAGCTGCAAGGCAAAACAAGTTTACTCAACAAATCCATAAAAAAGAGCAGCTTGACTTTTACGGTCTTGACCTTGTATGTAAAGTGCCTTGAGATAATGTATATAATGATTTGGCGCTGTCCAAGTAAAACAAAATAAATGAATAAATAATCTTTTATATAATTTTCTTAGGGGAACATTTTGAGAGTAGCAGCAGTAGACGTTAGCCTGATGAG
This sequence comes from Pleuronectes platessa, assembly GCF_947347685.1. NCBI lineage: Eukaryota > Metazoa > Chordata > Actinopteri > Pleuronectiformes > Pleuronectidae > Pleuronectes > Pleuronectes platessa. Next base: position 8,323,848 of record NC_070632.1, on the reverse strand, counting down.
GAATAAACCTGTGTTCTGTGTGTGGACTGTTCAAAGCAGAGTATAGTACAATGCTGCTTTGACTGTCTGTTGTAGAATAAAATGTTAAAGTTTAAAACCATTCACACAATCACACGTTCTTCACTGTTTCACTGAGTTTACTGTGACGTCAGTGCATCGAGTCCCTCAGCAGCTCCACCTCCTCCCTGCCTCCCTGTGTACAACAAAGCCCTGATGGAAACGCACACAATGTCGACGTGACAGCAAAGCAAACTTTCCTCCTTAATCCTCTTCTCTCTCCTCCTCCTCTCTGCCGATTATCCTCCTCTCTGTTTTCTGTGGCCTGAGCTCTGTGGAAAAATCCAGCTCAGAGGCTGCTCCGGGAAAAAAAAAACACATCCCACTTTCCTTTCTCTCCTCTGAGCCTAAACTTTTTTCCAGCCGACTAACCTGAGAAGGCTCGAGATGAGCCGGGATCCCTGAGTCCTCGCGCCACACAGGTTCTGTCTGATCTGAAAGGGAAATTGATTTTCGCAGACCGACCCAAAGCCCCCGGATTGCGCTGGCAGCGAGAGGCTCTGTGTGGGCTTATATTCTCCAGATCTGTGTCTGGAAGAAGGGGAAGGTGTCCGAGGGAAACCGTTTATCAGCACGCGCCGTGTGTGTGGCTGCAATTTCCCCCATTAACAATCAAACAGACGAAACCAAACCTGTCCGTAAACACCGGGTTTCACAGCAGCGACGCCGTAATGGAGTTCCCCCCCCGTTTTAGTGAGACAGCCCAATTTGTCCTCACAGCTGGTCCTGTGTCTCTCCCACCTGTGTCTGTTTGCGGTGGCACAGCTCTGCATGTTCTATTCAAGCCAAATCCACCTTTTAATCACCTTTTGTATGATCTGTTTTCAAAATGTGTGCATTGCTTGAAGTTTTCTGTCGTGCCCGTTTGATTTTTTTCTTTTGACACGAGTCACTCTAATAGACTAACTGCATGTTTTCTTTCTTGTCCTTCTGTTCTTTTCTTTTTTCTGTTTGCCTCCATCCCTCCCGTGTATGTTCACTTCTCACCTGCCTCTTTATTCTCCGGCTTCCTCTGCTCCTGCCTGGGACGTTGTTTGCTCCGCCGCGCTTGTTTTCTTTCCTCATCTTTGTGTTTGTTGGTTTTGCATGTGTCCCCGTGTGCTTTGGCTTTGTTTTCTTTTCCTCCTCCACCTGTTCTGGCTTCCGGCTGTGTCGTGCCGTGTGTCCTCGCGCCGTGTCCTCCAAACATCCAGCCTGTCAGAAAGTTTTGTGTGCCGCCTCAGCCCGCAGACATGTCCCAGTCCCCCAACACCAGCCCCTGCCCGTCTCCAGAGCCTGTCCCCAATCGCACGGGCCCGTGTGTCTCCACCCCCAACTCGCTCTCTCCAAACACCGAGCTCCTGCCGCTGTCGCTCAACAAGACGCAGACGCTCCCGGCCAAACCCAAACTCGCCCCGAAGCCCCTCCAGGCCACACGATCCAACCCGCTCCCCGACACCTTCCCAGGTCCAGGGGCCAAATCGGAGCCGTCCTCTCCCTGCCTGCTCCCTTCACAGTTGCCCTCTACCTCGGTGCCCCCCACCCCGACCTCCCCGTCCTCCCCGTTTTCCCCATTCACCATCACCAGTGCTCCCATCCCGAACAGCCCACACGTACGGCGCTCCCATTTTGCCGCCGGCCCCCAGCTCTCCGTGTCCTTTAGCCCGGTGGTGCCCCTGTCGCCCATCCGGCTGCACCACTTTCACCCCGTGGCACCGGCTTCTTCTGCTTTCTCTGACCACCCACCCAAATCTATCCCCCTCATACAGGTTACCCCCCACCCCTCCCCTCGAGGCAGCCCCCTCCCCACCCCAAAGGGCACCCCGGTGCACACTCCCAAGGACAGCCCAGCCGGGACCCCCAACCCGACGCCGCCCCCCAGCCCTTCCATTGGAGGCATGCCATGGAGGACGCGTCTCAACTCCATCAAGAACAGCTTCCTGGGCTCGCCACGCTTCCACCGCAGGAAACTCCAAGGTTCGTCCTTTTAAACGCCAAAAACTGACTCATCTTATCTCATCAGTCTTAAGATCTGCCTGTTGTTCTGCTGATCATTAACCTCTGTCTGAACTTTGACCCTGTGAATACAGTTCCCACACAAGAGGAGATGTCCAGCCTCACACCAGAGTCTTCCCCAGAGTGAGTACATGCTGGGACTTTGTGATTTAAACATATTCATAACGTGTCGGAGCCGCGCTCTCTGCCCCAGACAGGCTCGCTCTCGATAGCGTGATGTTTTGAGAAAGTATCACATCCTTCTGAGTTTTCCTCTCATGACCCCAGGTCTGGTCTAGGTTGGAGAGGCGGCACCGTGGCAGCGGGGTGTTGGGTTGGTTATCAAGGAGGGAAGGAAAGGAGCCTGTGTGATGTTGCTGAGCTCCCAGGGGCCTGATAACTCAAAGTTGGCCTAGATATGCCCGTTTGATTGGCTGACTGTCTGGCTCGGCCATTTCCACCTGGCTGGAAAGAACATCCTGGCTTCAAGGTGTTGGAGAGCTGGTTGGAAAAGACCTTCTCTTGGCTGGGGCTGCTCTGCACAGAAACATGCACACATGCACCTGCTGTACACACCTTCTTACAGCAACACAACATCTCTGCAGACAATCTTATATTACACAAGCCTCTTTTAAGGTTTAAATAAGTATTTATTCAAGTTTAGCTTTTATAGAGTGTCTCTCTTTTTAGGGTTAGGGTTAGGGTTAGTCTAAGGGCCCGTCTCCCTTGGCCCTACCCCTAGATATGAAGTTCCCCTTGATGGGTAGTGTCCCTCTCCAAACAACTAACAACCAAAGGTTTCTTTTGATGGCGTGAATATCGTATTTCTGAAACACTGCATAAAACATGTGGGAATATCCGTCTACCCCTTCATTTTAAGGGCAGTAAAACAAGGAAAAATCAAAGTGCAATTCAGCTGACAGTCGATGTCTATTCTTCTCTTCACAGACTTGCCAAAAAATCCTGGTTTGGTAACTTCATCAACCTGGAAAAAGAGGAGCAGATCTTCATCGTGATCCAGGACAAGCCTCTGAGCTCCATCAAGGCCGACATCGTTCAGGCCTTTCTCTCGGTACACGTCACTTTAGTGCTTAATTATTCTTCTCTTTCTCATCTGCCCCCTGTCCCCTGTGTCCTGTATTCTCTCTGTATTTGTTGGTGTGTGCACGTTGCAGTATAACCTGTGTGTATCTTCCATGTGGGGCAGGACGTTGCCTCTTTCTAACAGCAGCGCTGATTGGCTGCACTACGCGGCGAGTGTCCGCTAACACGATTCCGATTTATGTAGCAATTCAGTAAACCGCTCGTGTTCAGCGCTTCTATTTTCCCTCCGACTGCAGACTCACTTTAGGTCAATGGAGAAAATCAACAGAGAGCATTGATCATTAGCATATAGATGCTTTGCCCCGAGTATCATGCATCGAGTGTGTTTAGATGTGTAAGCGCCTGGTATTGCGAAAAACAGCATTAGTTCTTATCTGTGTTTATAACTGTGGATTTTGCAAATACGTGAGGAATCTGAGTCAACAAACATCCAGCGCCTGGTCGTTGATATTCAGTTTACATAACTGAGCGGCGCCCGTCCTCACCCCGGTTAGATTTAACTAAGTCTAAGTAAATGCGGGTCAATGTCAGATCGGTCCCTGGAGGGAGTGATATTCTCCCCAGGGTTGTGCTAGCTTGGTTTTTTCCCCTGGACAGTTGATTGTCACCTGAATCAGTGGAATTACACCTCTCGGCACCCCCCCCCATTAACGGAATGTCACCCCCTCTCCAGCACCACGGCCCCAAATGTGACAATTTCGGTGCTCACCTGTTCACCGAGCATACAAATTCGTTTTAGGTTGGCAGAGTGCGATGTTGTTGGACGAGTCCAGATTGCATTAGCCTAAGTCTCCCTGGCACGCATGGCTGCTCCCCGAGGCATTAATCTCCTCAGGGTTTCCACTGGGGCTCGTGGTATGTGGAGGGTGTTTTAATGAGGGTTTATTCAGCTCGTCATTCGCAAGGTGAAGGAGGAATCCATCTATTCTTATCTCCATCTCTCTCTCTCTCTCTGTGTGTGGTTCTCCTCCCAGATCCCCAGCCTCAGCCACAGCGTGATCTCCCAGACCAGCTTTCGAGCGGAGTACAAGTCCACGGCCGGACCCACAGTCTTCCAGAAGCCGGTCAAGTTCCAGGTGGACATCACCTACACGGAGAGCACGGCCGCCACCAAGGAGAACGGCATCTACTCCGTCACCTTCACCCTGCTCTCAGGTCAGGACACACACACACACACACACACACACACACACACACACAGGGATTATCCATCGAGTCATTTCCTGCATCCTGCGTGTGTTTGGGAAAATTCATATCGAACGGGTTAACAGTTTATCAGAGGGATTATAAAACCTATTTATATTTGTATTTACACTAGCAACCTGTGCACAGACACTAATAGAAATCTATGCACACACAAAAACAAGGCACTATGGTTGTTTTTTATATTTGCGCTGGATGCCTTTTAAATTTTTTATAGTGTACTCGCCCTGATAGGGTCAAGTTGAAAGCCGGGAAGTTCCTGCTGCGAGACAGCTACATCTTACGTAACCTTGAGTTATTTGAAATTCAGCCTCTCTGGAAAAAGTGCGGAGAACAGCCGTCACACTTCAAACTAACAAATTTGCACCACGGAAAAAAATAACTTGTTTGGATCCAGCCAACAAATAAACCAGAGGTGCTGTTTCCAGAAGCGGCTGCTGCCAAAAATGAAAGAATGGCTGCCTAAGGATTGTTCAAAGTTCCTGCAATCCTAAATACTTGATAAGATTTTCCCCCTCAAACCTCCCTGAGCAGAACAAGAGGAGGTCTGGCTGTGCAAGATTACATACGATGCAATCACGCATGCATGCTTAGTCTTGTCAAAGCATGTGCATGCTCTATTTCACAAACTCTCACACAAACACACACACAGACACACACACACTCTTAGACGGGGGCACATTTGAGCTGATTGGGGTGTAACACTGGTTGTTTGGAGCTAACTGGTTCTTCCATGGCACCGAACATATACTGTACACAACAGGTCACACAACAGGAGCTCACAGCAGCTCCACTTTCTGCCCTCCATTTATCATCTCAGGCTTTCTGCAGCTTTTCCAGCTCACAGCAGGCATTTGTGTTGTGTGTGTGTGTATGTGTGTCTGTGTGTGTCTGTGTGTGTGTGTGTGTGTGTGTGTGTGTGCGTGTGTCTGTGTGTGTGTGTGTGTGTGTGTGTGTGTATGTGTATTAGCGTCAGCTTCCCCTCTCTTTGTGATGCTGCTGATTGTGCCACGTGCCGTGTTCTATGATGATGATGTTGTGTCATGTTGTGTTTCCTTCCCGTGTTTGTGTTTCCTGCGCTCAGGACCCAGCCGGCGCTTCAAGCGAGTAGTGGAGACGATCCAGAGTCAGTTGTTAAGCACACACGACCAGCCCGGGGTCCAGCAGCTGTCTGGTGAGTAGAAACTTCTTTCTCACCCCGAAAAAATCTAATTCAGCATCTTCACCAAAACCTTTCACCTTTACCACCCCCCCACCCCCCACTGCCTCATCTGTTCATCCCACTCACCCCCTGACTTTCACCGCTGACGCCGAGCTAAATCCCGCCCTCCCTCTCGCCCCCCCCTCGTGCCTGAACCACCCCCCCGATGCCACTCGTCCTCGCTCCCCTGCATGCCAGCTCCTGGCCGCCTTGTGACGGGTCGGGAGCTGCTCTCCAGCACCGACTCACGGGGTCAGGTGTTGTCTCGACGCCCCGGCGGTGCAGATTAGAGACGAGGGGTTGTGTGGTTGTGTGTCTGAGCCGATGCACATTGTGTTACTCCCACTTCCCAGAGTGATCGTCGAAGCTTGTCACCATGGCAACACCACTGCACCTCAACGCGCTCCCACAATGCACTGCACCGCACAGCCACACCACACCTGACATGCTCTCTCTCTCTCTCTCTCTCTTTCTCTCTCTCTCTCTTTCTCTCTCTCTCTCTCTCTCTCTCTCTCTCTCTCTCTCTCTCTCTCTCTCTCTCTCTCTCTCTCCCCCCCTCTCCAAGATGGTGATGGAAAACATTTGTGTGATAAACTTCATGGAATTATTAGATCGTCCTTTCTTCTTTTCTCCGTCTTTCCATTGAGTTGATGCATAAATCCGTTCTTCCAATTTCACATAAGAAGAGAAAAAGGAATCTCACTCCTCCCTCTCTCCTTCTCTGCATGTTCGTCCATCACTGCTCTGTCCGTGTCTCTGTCGTCATTCTCTTGACAATAGCTCCATCTGCTGGTCAGTCAAGGAAACACCTCAGCCTTAAAAGCAGGAGGTTGAATGGAAATCCCACTTAAACACATTTACCAGTTCCATGTCGAATATAAGTTATGAAACTAATGCGTAGCCTTCATTGAGCTCTAGTGTTGTGTTATTCTATAACTTATAACTGTGAGCTTTGTGTTTGCTCTATCGTTTTATTCCCGTTTGTTGGTTTGGTTAAAACCTCTCAAACAATTTCCGGGAAGTTTAGCAGAGGGGAGGGGTATGACCCGAGAATGAAACCAGTGAATTTAGGTGAGGATCCGCATCAGGGAGCGGATTCAGTTATTTTAGTTTTACTTTCTTCATCATTGTGAGATAGTACGAGTGCCTTTCGAGTTATAGAATATGATATTCAATATAATTATATTATACATAAGGGTAAAATGACAAAAATACTACATTAGATTATGTTTGAGTTTTCTGTGCATTACAAATGACATAACAGTAAAATTCTCTCTTTAACATTACCACATGAGAAGATACCGTCCATATCAACAAGATCAGTCTAAATTAATTTCATGTCCTCACACTATCAGAGGATCAAACAAGAATCTTATCTTAAGTCAATTTAAAATGTTCTTGAAATCTTGAATCATAGTTTAATTTAATTTCCTCCGCCCTCCATTCTTCCCTCTGACCTCCTCACACACCTTCAGTGCTTCCTGGCCACAGGCCCTTAGAACCAGAGGCCGCCATGTGTAATTAAGAATAGTAACGGCTTTGCATACCAATGTGTGTCAAACAAAAGGCTTCTTCAAGTCCTGGTCATTATGTTCCCTAATCACCTTTTAACAGCGGTGGACCTGGGACTTCAGCTTAGGCCGACAACACACGGGCGGAGCGATACAAGGAATGTGGAGGAGCAGGCGTGTAGCAGGAAGAACTGCAGAGGAAGAGGGTGTCTCGGTTTTATTTACTTAAATGAGGATTCGGCCTTTTAAAAAAATTTGAAGATGACGTTGAAGTGAAGACGAAATGTAGAATTTTTCACATATGAGGAAGAAACAAAGAACACTAGGGGGAAGTTTGCTGCAACTATTTTCGAGCTGGATAATGAAACAGACAAAGTCAGTGGTACATACTCACACACATAATCTTTTGCTTCTGTCTCATTGAGGACACTCGTTGGTATAATTCATTCCCAACTCCCTTCTCCTAATCTTAACCATCTCACCTAAATGCCTAACACCAACCCTAATGCCTACCCTAAGGGTTAGAGTTACCTGAACCTAAATCTAGTCATAACACTAACCTAAAACCTAAATAAGCCCCTATCCAGAATTAATCCTTAAACTAACCTGAACTACTTCTAACCCTAAACTAAAACTAATTGAAATTCTAACTCTAATTCCAACCCAAACTTGAAACCACTCTACCCACTGAGGACACAATATTATAACCAAATCCTAAAACTAATTCTAACCCTAAAAGGAAATGTGAGGAGCAGCCAAAATGTCTTCATTTCGTAAGCTCTGTTCTCAAAGTACTCACAACGATATAAGTTGATAGAAGTGCACACATTAAACAGATTATGGTCCCTACAACATGATTAATACCTTGACACACACACACACACACACACACACACAAATGTTACAACAAAAACCCTTTCTCTCTCCTTCATGCTTGGAGGAAGTTTTTCCTCATCTCCATGTTTCTGCAGAAGATCTCCACTCCGGTGGTTCATTCATGTTGTCAGGCAACACAAGCCAACCACAAAACAGATTGCGGTCTCCAACAGCGTTTTATTAAGTGCTGATACACCGACCAGTCCAGTGTGTGTGTGTGTGTGTGTGTGTTTTGTCATCTGTGCAGAAACCCTGCCTGTTGTTGTCACTGTTCATTTGTCAGCCCACAGGACTCTATCGTACAAATGCATCCCAGAGATGTGCTGCTTCTGCACCATTAACAAGAAAAGAACATGGACCCTTTATTTGCTCCATATCTTATGTTTGGTGTCCTCGGCACCCAGTTCACCTGCAGTGGGACCATTAAGGCCCTGCAGGAGGAATCAGTGTGTTTAGCTTCACGCATACTGCCACACACACGAACACACACACACACACACACACACACACACACACACACACACACACACACACAAAAACTGTGCTTTAAGCCGATAGGGAGTCATAATATATGATGTACGATTAAGTGTTTTATTCAGCGTGCAGCGTGAAGTTAAAACAGTATTTATGACTCTTTGACTCTATTGTGGTTAAATCTCCTCAGTTGGACTCTCTCTCTCTTCAAAGAGGAGCACAGTAAAGATGGAGCCTCTCAGAGTGTGTGATGTCTTCAGTCAGGTTTTCTAGCATGGAGATCTGAACCCCGGTGGAGACACGTGTTGATCAAAGAGCGTCTCTTTGCTCCGGGCAGATTTAAGTCCACACGTCTCGGAGTTAGCCGCTCTTCACTCGACACAGAGGCCGTGAGACGGACGGCCTCGCTGAGAGGTGGAGTTGCCCTTCTGTGTTTTAATGGCATCTGCAAAACTCTATGAATGATTAGGTTTGATGAAAGGAGACGAGACACTGTTTCTCATCCTTCAAGGACGTCTTTGTGTTGAAGCTCCAAGGTCCTCCCTCCATCATCTGGATCTTCAAGTTCAGGTCTATTTTGTTTTTGTAAATAGAGGAGGGCGATGATGTCTTGCCCATACAGATAACTCACTATGATGTTTGATCTATATATAGGGCTATAGTGCTTTACTGGATAATGTTATTCCCAACAGTTTCCTGCCTGTTATTGTTTTTCTGTATTTTTCTGGACTTCAGTAGCTTTAGCAAATCAACAAAATATAGAGAACGTCTACACACTTTAAATAAAAACACAATAAAACAGGTGAAGCTCGTTGGATTATGAATGAAAGGATGAGTTTCTTTAAAGATGAGATTCTTTGTTGTGTCTTCGTGCGTAAACAGTCAGTCCGGACGTCCGGTTTCAGCTTGTGGTCGAGCACAATGTTGTATTTCCTGTTGATGAAGGTGGTCTGAGAAGGATCCTTTGTATTTGATGTGTTATGGCCCGGTCAGAAATACTAAAATAATAAGACATATTTCCGCTCACTTCCAATCTGTGAGAGCGAGGAGGCGATTTAAAGACTTGTTGAGGTGATACAAATTGCAGCGTAGCTTCATGTATGATGCGATTTTTTTTATGTTAAAGAGTCAGTGAGTAGAATTTAGTGACATCTAGTGGTGGAGTTGAATGTTGCAGCTGAATACCCCTCACCTCACCCTCCCCTTCCAAACATGAACGAACCTGTGGATCCTTCAGTTGTTAAAACTCAAAAGGTGTATAGTTTGTCCAATCTGGGCTACTGTAAAAAACATGGCCGCCTTCATAGAGAGGACCCACTCCTGATGTAAATATAAAGTATTTAAATACAAAGGGACATTCTAGGGTAAATAAAACAACAAATCTTACAATTTAGATGAAACACGCTCATGAAAACATCGCTATGATTATTTTATCCCTTTCACCTAAATCTTAATAGATACACTCCATACACTATAAGGTCCAGTTTGAGGTGGAATGGCTGCTCGTGTGCTTCCATCATTTCTGCTGTAACATGTGAACATCTTATCGGAGCTCAGACATCACTCAGGCTCCTCACTGCTCCTGCTCCTCCTCGCTGCTGCTCCTGCTGCTCCTCGCTGCTGCTCCTGCTGCTCCTGCTCCTCCTCGCCTCCGCTTGCTGTGTCTGTACCTGTAGCCAGCGTCTCTATCCTGTGAACCCCCCTGTTCATCAGTCTGTTCTCTCTCTTCTCTCCTCTTTGCCCCCTCTTTTTGTTTCCCCTCCCCCTTCTCTTCCCGTCTGTGTACCTAGGCAGCCCATTGAGTAACTTCTTTGACGTAATTAAACAACTTTTTTCAGACGAGAAGAACGGCCAGGGGCCCTACGGCCCGGGCACGCCCTCCAAGCGCTGCCCCTCGCCCATGCACGCCCGGAGGCACGAGCACGAGCACAATGACACCAAGTGCCCGGCGGCGGGCCGAGACAGGGCCAAGTTGTCCATGTCGTCTCTGGGGACACAAGAGGAGTCTTAAACTGCGACACTGGGTAGTCGGGCCAGTGCTAAAAACCCATCCCAGCATAAGCCAGCGACAAAGAGAGAATATCTGTATATAGCTAGATGTATATAATCATTTATGGACCTTTTTTTGTATAAAATAACTTTATATAGACAGAAATATATTAAGAGAAAGAGATATTTTAACAAGGAGCATTCTGCACCTACACCACAAACACACTCCCTCCATTCCCTTTTGCATTTACGCCTCAGTGTCCACCACCACCACCACCCGACCACCACCACCACCACGACCACCACCACCATCCTCATCCACCTCCCCTCCACCCCAACAATTTAACCGCCTGTGGCCCTCGCTCTGTGTGTTTTGCTCCTTTGCTGCTGACCTGTGTGTGACCTGACTTGTTTCTGACACCAGGAATCATCCAGAAAACCTATTAAGTCCCAGCTCCTCCTGCTCCTCCTGCTCCCTCCTGCTCCGTCCGCCCTCCCTCGACCACCTCTCCAGCTCCCGAGCGCCCCACGAGAGACGGAGGACTGCTTTTAGAGGTACGCTCAGAAGCTGTGGAGACAGTCCCTTCATGCAGACTTCTACCTTCATCCTCCTCCGTGCCCCTCGTCTGCACCGCTGCCAGACGTCATTAGAAGTAGCTGAAAATACCTTTAGTGTTCCCCCTACCCTCCGAATCTTGGAAACACAGTAACACATCAACACACATGCAGCACAACTCATCGCACAAACACCCTGATGAATCATGAACGCACACTCGCTCGCCCTCGCCGACCCAGACGCCGCCTCTCCTCTTTACGAGCTCAAGGAGCGATTGAGTGATTGGAAAAACAAGCATTTTACATTCACACGTAAAAACAGAACATTCACACGCACAGGAAACTCTGGGATGTATCAACGAGAACATGAAGAACAACAACAACAACAGCAACAACAACAATAACAAAAAGAAGACTTGCAGAGAAACTGATTCAGAGGAGGAGAGAAGGGGTGTGTGTGGGGGGGGGGGGGGGGGGGGGGTTGTGGAAAAGCCCAAACAGCGGACGCTTGCTGGATTGTATTTGTTTGCTTTTTAATGTACATTCTTTGTGAAGAACTGGGTTTAAATCACTAAACAGACTTTATTAGACTTATATCGATGCGAACGGACTGGAACTGTGATTTCAGAGAGGAGCCGGGTGAGAGCGGGGGGGGGAGAGGATATGATAGTATAGGGTCTGGGGGGGTGGTGGGGGTTGGGTGGGATGTGGGTGGGTATGTGGTTATTTCAAATGAATGATCTATTCTGTTGTACAGACTGATATCATTTCTTATGTAAAAAAAAAAAAAAGAAAGAAAAAACAATGAGATGTCTAGTTGTGACACTATGTTTAGTTACCTTCTGTCATTTTAAATTCTTCTGTGTATTTTTTCTTTTTTGTTAAACGATCATTTCTGTCTTTTGCTTGATTGACCTGATTTGTCATCGGAACATTCCTGTTATATCTGCAGCACTTTTGTTTCCCGTTCGCCCCTCTCTCTCTCTTATCGTCTTACTCACCAGCAGTAGGAGAAGAGGAACAAAAAAATGGCGACATGATAAATGCAACCGTGGATATTTTTGTATATTTTTCTTTCGTTGTTGTTTGTTTGTTCATCTCGCCGTCTGATTTCCTAATTTATTGTTCCTTGGCTATTTATATGAACAAAGCTGTTAGGTCAGTTGAATGTTATTTATTACCCTCTTGTGTGTTCGTGAAAATGGGGCAACATTTTGAAGAAAAGACAGATTTTCCTTTTCTTTTCTTTTCTTTAATGGTCGGACTTTTAAACAGAATCACGTGAACACGTCACAAAGTCTCTTTTCCCCTCAGACTCCCTGCGGGGGGGAGAGAGAGAACTCGTGTGGAACTCTTAGGGGGGGAAAAAATGATTAACCAGTTATTTAAGAATGTAGACGTAGCCTCTTTTTGGAGAGGGAATATGCTCTTCTATCGATATTTGTCAAGTTTCATATTATTGTACGTGTTGGCCAGGCCTGAGGAGAAGGGCACCACCGATCCCAACGTGCTTCTTCTCCTCGTTGTAAATAGACGGACATGACGAACCTTGGGGGTGATTGTCTTCTCGACCATGCTGGGGGTTCCTGCTCTATGCTTTTAGCTTGTATTGCTGTGTGCATGTCGAACACAAGCTTTTCTTTGCATGGCTTTAGTGTTAATGTTCCATGCCAAACTCACTCCTTCTCTCAGCCTTCATCGATTCTCCACAAAAACTGAACCTTTTAATGTTTTGAATTTCCCGCCCTCTGTCCCTTTCTCTCTGCTTTTTCTTTTGGCCTTCTCTCTTATTTTTCTTTTCTTTTTTTTTTTTATCGTCCCCCTCGCTCCTGCTGATCTCTCCCTTCCTCCTCCTCTTTATCTCGTGCACAACGTTTTTAAAAACAATGCTTCCTTTTACTCTGAAACTCTCTGGAAGGCTCAAAGGCCGGGGCGCTCTCTACCTGGTGGGTAGCAGAGGCACAGGGAGTGGATATCCGTATCCTACAAACACAAAGCAATACCCTATTGTTCACCCTCCTTTCTGTTGTCTACAACGGGAAGCTAGCAGCACTGAGGACATCCAATGATTCGGAGCCCCCCCCCCCCCCCCGAGCGGCCTTTTGACAGAGCAGGAACAAAACTGACTGATGTAATCCCCATATAACACAACTGTGAGCATCTTCAATGCTGAAACAAATAAACTCATTCAGTTACTGTGTCTTTGTTTTATTTTTTTTGAACTTGTGTAGGTTAAAAGTGTTTGTGTCTTTGATTGTTTGCACGTGTGATCCCTTCCATGTTGTAGGTTTGTGCCACTTCCCTCTCGTTTCAGACGAGACCAGTTCACATGACCACAGAGGATTGAAACCATTGGCACCAGTGAGAACGAGCAGATTTGTTCACCAGGTTTATTACAATAATCAGCGTTACAACAGATCCTGTGTCGTCCAAACCCCACGTTGGATTCTGCTGCTGTACCTGTGTAGAAGCATTCAACCTCAGCATAGATATATAAGCTTAATCAGAAAGGGTTAGTGTACCTGTAAAAAAAAAAACTCAGCTACACAAAAGCTCCTTTTTTTTGAAACAATAATATTAATAATTAGCTCGGATTACAAACAAAATAAAAAAGGGAACACCCCCGTTAAATACTCTCACATCTTTTTTTGTTTTCTCATTTAAATAGAAAATGTCCATCCCACTCTTCAGTAAGTGTTGTCTTTCACAAAACAGAAAATTAAACCGGTTTTTACAAAAAGTACTTTTTTTTCCTCCAGAGTTCAGGTCGCTGCAGGAGGCCCAGTGCCTCCGTCCTCCCACTCTGCACAGTCAGATGAAATGGGACAAAGCCAAAAGTCCAGCATGGCTGTGTCACATGATTCTTTAGGAGATGCTTCAGTCTATGAACACATCACTTTGCCTCAGTCAGAACCAGGAGAGCCACTGATCCCAATCCTCAAAGACAGAGGTGTATTTTGCCAGTTTTGTCCATTAGAGGGCAGCAGTGTTTCACAATCCAGAGGGGCCACCTGTTGTTTCCATCTGTTGATTCCCAGTTGAAGCTTCTGGAGCAGAGGAGAAAACCATCACATCCAGTTCACGTCTTCATAAACATGCTGTACAATGACTGTCAACATGGAGCGATGGAACCAAACACGATTTGTCCACAGAGCAACATGGAACATTTCACTGGAGTGTGTCCCGGCGTCAGAGCTGTGGAAGCTGCTTGTGGCTCAGGCCAGGATCAGATGTCCATAGGAAAACATCTGTAATTCAACCATGGGGACATCTCTCCACAGATCTGATCCCGGACCAGTGATGTAATGAAAGTTCCGCTCCAACGCTGCCACATTCTCCGTCCTCTTGTCCCCGGCGTGCATCGTGTTCTCCTCAGACTCGGGAGGTGACGCAGAGAGAGCGCAGACGTTGAGCCAGCGTGGCCTCCAGCTCCTCCAGAGGTGAGTCTCCCCGGCTGTGGACCAGCGTAGAGGTGGGGTGGCTCCCTTGTCGGGCCCCCGGGGGCCCCAGCAGCAGGCTCCGGAAGCTCTCTCTCTCCAGCAGAGAAGGCATCTGCTGCAAGAAGAAACCTTCACAGAACGAGCTCAGCTCCAGCGAACCATAGACCTGGAAACAGAGAAGAAGACACTTATCATTTCCTGCACTAGAGACTTGATGTAACATGATGAATGATATTATTTGCAATAATAGTTATATTGAATATGAATCAGTTGCATTTGAACTACTACTATAATATGTCTCCTGTGATTTACCGTAGACACAGAGGATTGTATTGATCCCAGTCCCACTAGATTCTAGAGGGACTGGGATCTAGGGACTCTAGATAATATAAAACTTTATTATCTAGAGTCTAGATAATAAAATTGTATATTCAGATTTGCACAGGTCACAGCAGTAGAATAAAATGAGTGTGTTACCTTTGCTGTCTTGTAGATGCTGACTGCGTTATCCAGGTTGATGTGACGAGAGCAGATGAGTTCACAGTGTCTTTGTAGCGCCCCCAGGTGGAACAGACTCGCCATCGACAACAGCTGCAGGAGAAAACAGAAATATCAACACTGTCATACGAGCTTCAGTATCACACACAAACAAGTAGACTGCATGTGAAGGGGTCAGAGTGGATCATTATTATCTGTATAGTGTACACACAGCTTTCATATTACAATTCATTAGATTACAACCGAAAACACGCAACAACTTCACAAAGATGCAGTATCGCACAGCTACACAGAGAGATTGTGTGTTTGTGTAAAGTGATCTCACCTCCAGCAGGTCGGGCACATTAGTCCTCAGTGACTCAGTTCCTCCACAGTACAGGTATGACATCATCATCTGCAGAGAAGTCACAGGTCTCATTCAGCAGATACTTTAATTTCCATACAATATGAAAGCAAGTCTCAGTTTTTTTCCCCATCAACTTTGATTAGTTGTTACATCATGAATGAGGTAATAAGGTCAAACATCAGAAGATAAAAAGTAGATTTGTTACCTGGAAGATGTTGTACTTGATGTCACCGATCTCCACCTCCTTGTGGGGGCTTCCATCGGGTCCAGGAGACGCCAGCAGAGACTTAAATCTAAAAGGAATCAAACATCTTTGTCAAAAAAGAAAACCACGCCACCTAGGTAGTTGTGTCTCTTCCTGTGTGAACTGGCCTCACCTGTCAGAAGCAGTGATCAGCAGCACCTTGTGGCCGTAGAACGGTTTCCCCTCCACCACAAACGTCACATCTGACATCTCCGGGTTGTTCAGGAAGTGAGGGTCTGCAGAAAACCACATCAGCACCTCGTTACAACTTAGTTCACTTTCTACACAGTTTTCCTAGTTCTGGATTTCCCACTGCAAGGATTGGCTGCCTGTATTTGTCTTGTGTGTTAGTAAACTGACTAACTTGATGACATCACTTGGCTTCAGGACATTGTAGTGGGTATTAGTCAGGCTTTTCAAATATTTTCTCAGATAAGAGTTTAATCTATTTATCGGGAAAACAATTAGCAGATTAGTTTTAGCAGATGAAAAGACTTAGTTGGAACCGTTTGACCATCTGAGCCTGTCAACATAAAGCCTTTCCAGTCTTCTGCTCTGAAACACTGAGTCTGTTCACAAGCAGGAATCATAGTGTCCTCACCCAACTGAGCTGAAAGAGTCGCCTTCACCTCGGGGACGGAGGGAAGGGGGGCGGGGCCAAAACATTGACTAAAAATAGCCGCTAGCTGCTGGATAATGGAATCATTCTGCAAGAAAATGAACAAGGAGAAGGGGATTATATTAAAAGGAAAGTCATTTATTACTATTATATGGTTGATGATGAGTTTGAGTTTGTACCTTGGTGGTACGCAGGATATTGAACATGAGGGGCAGGCCCACGGTGACCAGCTCCTCACAGTAGTCCTCTTCTCTGATGGTGGTGGTGAACTCTCTGAGGAGGGAGAGCGTGACCCCCGCCCTCGACTGCTGCTGGGCACAGCGCAGAGATTCCAGCCACACGTGGAGTTTCCATGGCACGCCTGGGGGGAAAGAGGGGGTTTGTTTCTCTAGTTCCAGAGGAAGCATGATTTGAAAAGTAAGCTCATCCTCTTCCTGCTGTCTAATAGTTACCCATGGCTCGTAGCTCCATGGTGACGTCCAGGTAGCCGTGCTCGGCGCTGTAGTAGCTGGCCTCTTGCAGAGCCTTCATCCTGGCCTTGCAGAGCCTGGGGATGCCCACCTCTGGCAGAGCCCCCGGGCCAGAGGAGGAAGAAGCTTTAGGGAGCGGCGAGAGAGGGAGGAAAGGGCAGATCCCGGCCTCCTCACCCTCCACCCCCTCAGCCAAGATCTCCTCCAGAGACAGGACGTCCTCTTTGACTTGCTGCGGCTGAGTCAGGAGCTTTCTCAGCACGTTCCTGACAAGATAAACAGGAGGAAGGAAGAGCACAAAGAAAGAAAGCATGAAAACATGAATAAATGTCTTGACTTCAAGTCGTATGTTTATAAATCTGTGACCCGGTGACCTCCACTTTGATTCGATAAGTCTCCCTCGCTGTGGAATGTGAAGCGTTGAGTCTACAGTGTGTTCACGGTGAACAGGTGGAGAGTTTAACACTAACAACTGGTGTCCACAGACAGATGGACTCTGAGCTGAGGGAGACCCGGAACTCGCTTTTCAAAGTCTGATACTCTCACAGATTTCCATTACACCGCACGATAAAATAAATTAATCTGTCCCCGGAACTAAGAATGTGAACTCAAGTGGTCGAATGTGATGCAGAGCTGACATGAAGCAGTGTGCAGTGATGAGGCCAGACACAGTTTGTCAGCAGCTGTGCTCCCAGTAAGGTTTACAGGTCATGGGGACGAGGGACAAGTACCTGTGTCCGTGTGCGGCGGCGTGACTGAAGCAGTTCATGTCCTCGTAGAGCGAGGACGTGAGGGCGTGTCCGTCGTGGGTCTTCGATAAGGGGTCGGCTCCCCGGGCCAGAAGCAGACTCACCATCTCATAGTTGCCTGTGGAACAAATAAACACTTAATTACACACAGACACATTCAAATACACTGTGACGTTTGTAGTGGTACTTTTACTGCCCGCGGCGATTACAGTTTACCGCAGGGATCAAAAGGTTTGTTGTTGTTTGTTTAGCATTTTCAAACAAACGGATGCATTCACATTAGGCCCTGTTTACATGCTGTCAGTGCTGCGTACAGCCCGTGTCTCTATTACTCAAACCCTGTGGTTCAGAATGGTCCCACAGAGGAATGCCGCCCGGAGGCTTGTAACAGAACCACAGGCAGCTCCCTGTGTCCTCTCATTTCCTCATTCCTGTCATTCACAGCTCAATCACATGTTAATCTCGGGGATCTTCTGGAGAATGAACACACTACTTGTCATTGATCATCGTCTATTAGTTGTTTTGCTGAATGTTACGACAAATTCTCTTCTTGATCCCCCCCCCCCCCCCCCAGGGACTTGTAGCTTGTTTAATTTAGCGTTAAATAGCAATTTAGCCGCTATAAATCCGATCAGAACACCGACCAAATGCAAGTCAGATAATCCCCCCCCCCGCATCAGCTGTGCCTTGTGTTGAGCGCATGTGCCTGTGTGTTGGCCCACCTGCTGCGGAGGCCAGCTGCAGCGGCGTGTCGGCTGTGCTCTCCTGGCCGTTGCGGACCGCGGCCCCCTCCACGTTGGCCCCTGCATCCAAAAGGAGCTGCGGAGAGACACACCACATCTGTTACATTAAGCAATGTTTGACATCCTGTAACTTCTCCACGTTCATGACCTCCGACCTCACATTTGTCAATCCACTTAGCATTGTATCCACAGTTGGCTCACGACAATGTAACTGCAGTTATGGCACATATGTAGTAAGAGGTCATTTCCCCTTGAATAAAATTACACACAGGACAAATGTCAAAAGAGGAATTTCTAAACGAGCTACATCTGGATGGTTTTAAACGTGAGTGAGTGTGTGTGTGTGTGTGTGTTTCCAACCTGCACGACGGAGATGTGTCCATGCAGCACCGCGAAGGTGAGGGCGGCCCAGCGTCGACTGTCAGGATGCACAGACGGGTGCTTAGGGGAGCAAGGAGGAACCTGCAGGCACAAGACAAGTCAGTGTTACGCACACAGTCTAATGTGGTGCATATAAAATAAATCTTTCCATGTGTTGTAATTGTTTAAGTATGTATATATAAATATATATATACCGGCACATCGAGGTTGGCCCCAGCATCGATCAACATCTGGACTAAGGCCTCATCTCCAGCTGCGCATGCATACATCAGAGGAGTCATTCCCTGAGAGAAAGAGAGTAGATCAAAAGGGAGAAATATATTTATGAAGTTCTGATTTAAATGTTACTTCTGGATGTGATTTCAAACGTATTCTGCTGCGATGCTCCACTCAGGACATGTCCTACATAAAGAGGTAGATGATCAGTACCTGGTCGTCCATGCTGTTGACCCCGTCTGGCCCCAGCAGGTCGATGGCTTGGCCTATGAGGTCCGTGCGCCCACAGTTGAGCATCCGGAAGCCCAGGTCGAGGTGGAACTTGTCTGTGGCGGCTTTGGAGTCCAGACGTTTGAAGGAGCTGAAGCAACACTCTGGCCTGAAGGAGACAGAAGACACAGAGAGGGTAAGAAAATGAACAAGCAGTTCAATCTGTGAGAAGTGATCGGCTGAGTGTGAAAACACATGTTTACGACAGATAAAACAAAGCTGAGGTAATTTGTTTCAACCTTGTGGCTCATGCATTTTAAATATTTACATCTAATGCTGTTTAGAAATGAGAGAACACTTCATGAAAAGGTTAATCAACCACATCACAGCGAGTGAGCGCTCATTAATCAATCACATGCAGTCGGTAATTATGCATTAGTGAGAGCCAATCAAATTACGAGCCAATAGTTCATGAGACAAAGGAAACACATCTGGAAGCTCAACCCTGTCTCAGCTATTACTCTTTGTTTCTGCCCAACTAATGACATTGACCTCATAAACAAACACAGCTGAAACTAAAATAAGGGATTGTCTGAGGACTTTGGTATTTGTGTGTGTCGTTTGAGATTGTCGTGTCACAGTATGCGTGTGGGTGGGTGTGGGTGTGTGTGTGTGTGTGTGTGTGTTCTCATTTACTTCAGCTGTCTTGGTTCACAGTCCAGTCCCGGCAGGAGGAGACGTGCGGTCTGTCTCACATCGTCGCTGTCCACCAGCAGACTCTTGCGATGCTCAGCGTGAACTATGGCCACTCTCATCCACTCCATCAGAGGCGGCAGCAGCAGGAACGGCCTGTGAAGAAGAGCCAGGAATAATTCAACTTCTATCTGTGGGCTTGGTTAAAAAAAATAAAATCAAACCCATAAGGAGTAACAGATTGCATTCAACTGTAATTGATGTTGTACATTTACTTTTGTTACTGTAGTTAAGTATATATTTCATGTATTTGAACTTTGAATCCACTACAAATACCAGCAAATAGCTGTACTTTCTACTACACTACATTTGTACAATGTACTACAGAGTAATCAATAATGCGAGAGGAATCTTCTCACTGATCCAATCAAAGCTTTGCATTAAGGACATGAAGCTCATCTCAGCAAGTACTTTTACTTTTAGTACTTAAAAAAAAGTGCCTCCTTTGACTCAAGTAGTGGTACATTTGCTTGAGAATAGTTTTGTCTAGTTATTTGTACTTTGACTTAAGTAAAATGTTGAAGTACTTCCTGACTGGGAGTACATATCCACTCCTCAGCTCTCAGCTGTTGTATTGGCCCTAATAAGGCTCGGCCCCGGGTGCAAGATGATGATTCAGTTATGTGGAGAGGGAACTCATAAACTATCTCAACCGGATGACTTATGCGTGTCTGCCAGAACTTCTCCTCACACTGACCAGTGCACAATGAGTCACCTTTAAAACACACACAAACTCACACACAGACGTATATAAAACACTGCATGCAAGCACACACACAGAGATAACAGCTGTATCCACATAATGACTAATGAGTGTGTATATATGTCAGTTGCCAGGTTGTGGTGTGAAACATGAGCTTTCTTTGCCTGTAAGCCGTGACTGAAGATGAGAGCAAGAGCTGTGGCTCAATCCTCCTGTTGTGGTTTGATAAACCTGAAAACTACTGCCGTCATTTCTGAATAGTCGGTCTATTTTTAAACCAGTTTCCAACAGAATGTACAAGCTGAGGGAGCTGAGCTGAGGTGCAGCAACCTGGCACTTATAGAGACGGTTCCTGAGATGCAGGCTGGAAAAAGATAAATCAAGAAAAGAGAACGAGCTGAAAGAAGAAATAACTGAAAAGACTGACATGGTTGACCCGAGCGCTGAGGGAACAACAAGACATGTGATTAGTCGTGGGGGGAAGCAGGGAAGTAAACAGGAGAGGATGCATAACAGAGAACAGAACACAAGGTCTCCATTTGTGAAGGTGGGATTCTGAAAGTTATCATCATTACTTCATTGCTCTGCTCTTTCTTTCAGTCTTAATTGTCCTCCTCTCACACCTTCCCTTCTAAACCCCTGGTGATATGGTCGTCTGCCACGCCACGTCTAGCCGGTTATCTGGTATTAACCCTTCTCGTCTGTGCCTTTCTTTCACCATATGTGAATAGAATGAGTCTGTGAACAATGACACATGATCGTGAGACTCACTGTTGTTTCCTTCTGATGCTATGAAGCCTCAATCAGAGTGAGTTGATTGTTCGAACACTGGTTGTGTTATCATGAGCTAACAAGCAGACCTACTCCTGCTGTGATGTTATTCTTAGCTGAGGCTTCACCTTTGTTCTGAGGAGATGCAAACACTTCAGTGCAAGAACACACACACACACACACTCACACACTCACAGGGGCACAAGCATGAGCTGTATACTGACAGATAGTACTGTAGAGTGCACACTATAGGGATTGTAGTTACTGTTAATGAGCACAGGGAGAGCCATTTATTCTCCTCTGGTTTCCTATAGAACTGCTCTCTCATTCATCAGTGCTCTGTTAGTGATGTCTAATGTGGAGCTCATCTGTTTTATCTTTTGAATGGTGAATGTTAGACCTTTTAAAACTTTAATGTAACCGATACAAATACAGAGAATGTATGAAAAAACTTCTTGTATTATCTAATTTGACAGTCGTGACTTTTTTCAATTTGCAATGTTATCATTGTAGATTAAACTAATTTCAAGACTTGATTGATTCGTAAATGCCCCACCCGATGTTTTCTGTAGTATATAGGTCGCATTTCCGATGCTGGTGTAGGAACATTTCTAAAAGTAAAAAGTGGCTGTTAAATATGTAAACAAAGTTTTTCTGAATGATCTTAGTTAATGGAATCAAATGAAGGTTAAAAGAAGGTTGTTGAATTGGACAGGGGTTAGCGAAGCAGCATATGTACAAGAAATACAAGAGTAACAAGAGTACAAGAAAATTGTTGTCTCTTGATTCTTGTTGTTCAGGGTTTGTACCCTCATGGTTTAATGTACTTATTGTAAGTCCCTTTGGATGAAAGCATCAGCTAAATTAAATGTAATGTTATTTAATATGTTGATGAATAAAACCTGTGTTTCATATTTGTATCACTACCGTCATTCCGTATTAGCTGTATTAAATAATAGACTTTAAATTAAGACAAAATTGGACTTTCATGAAGCTGCTGTCCTCTGTTGTCTATCTGTTCTGTCTTGTGGTTATCCTGTCAGATGTTGCTTCAGTGCTTCAGTCACTGATCAATCAGGACGAGAGGTCCTGCTGTCATCCGTCACTCAGGAGTGACAGTCATCAAGCAGACAAGAGGATAATGAGCTGGAGGAGGAGGAGGAGGGAGGGAGGGGAATGAATAAATAGAGCTGATGGCTGCATACAAGGAGGGTTTGAGTGTGTGGGCTGGGAGAAAGGGGGGGGGGGGGGGGGTTGGGTGGCAGGTTCTGGCAGATTGTGGACAGTGCTGCAGGCGTTGACTGATAAGAAAGCCATGTTTCTGAGGAGAGGAGGAGCAGTGAGTTTGGGGATCAAGGTTTATACCTTTGCTAATGGCCTCCACTCAACACAAACTAGGCTGTGTGTGTCTGTTCACTCATGTGTGCAGATCCTCTCGGTCCCTCCTCCTGAATGCCACGAGGCGTCCACCCTGCCACTTCCAGGCTTCCAGGCGTGCATGCAGCACGGGCGCTAATTCAAAGCGGCTTTAGTCAACCGTGTCCTGCTTTTAACACTTAACACTCATTGATACGCTAAAGATTTTTTTTTCTGTCTTTCACCTTATATTTATCTTATCTTTGTGTGTGTGTTACTTTGTGTGTGCGTGTGTGTGTGTTAGTGTGTGTGTAGGCCAGTGGCTCTCAGTAGACGGAGCATGTCTGTACCATCTCCTCCACAGCTCTGGCCCCGACCCCACAACTCATCTTTCCACCTTTCCTTCACACTGACCAGTGGAAAATGAGTCACCTTTAAACAGATACACACAAATGTGAATTTGTATGTATAAGTAACACTGCACAGAACTCCTCACTTCTCCTAATTACACACAGTTGCCAGCTCCTTCCCCTGTATTTCAGCCACTTCCCCTCACACACCTCCCATCTGACCCCTGGTTCTGGGTTATACCCTCAGACTGAAACACAAACCTCCACTTCGTCAAAGAGCGAGTGCAACATCAAAGCCGAGACGCTTGTAACCACTGTAACCAGATAGCACTTTCGGCTAGCCCGCTGACCCGACATGCTATGGCTACACACCAGTCACAGCAGGATGTAAACGCACACAGACATATGAGCACCCTCCGGTTGGTCACCACCTGGCCGGTCGTAAAGTGACAGTCAGCTCGAGTTGTGGTCAGGTGGGTTTGAACCCTCTTTAAACTGGAACCTGTCCAGAACATGAAAAGCAAAGGTTGCGCTCCCCTGAAGGCCACGTCACACCCGCTGCACTGACCCCATAGGTTCTGTGTGTCCTTATCCTGAAGCCAGGGTTGAGTTTAGTCTGTAAGAAACTTCAAACCGGTCTTTTAAGGGAGACCCCATCATGAGCTGCACAGGGGTCAACGCTAACCGCCGATACAGAGTTAGATCATTATCATAAAGGCTGTGTGTAACAATATCTGGTGTGTCTGTGGTTGGAAGTAACCTCCGCTGGCTCCTTCTTATCAGAGCAACACATCTCTCCATTAGTGCCGACTTCCATCCGCTGGAGGAGAGAGTGGGGCTGGGGTGGTCTGTATAGACGGGGGGGGGGGGGGGGGGTGGAAGTACTCCACTTTAGTGCCCAGACAAGTGAGCCTACTGTTAAAAAAAATTGTTTAATAACTTTAAACCTTCATAATAATGTTTTTACACAATGTGGCTTAAAGAGTGGTGTACAAAAATAAGCAGACACACACACTGGAAGTAGCACTCCCACGCTTCACCCAGTCTAATACTCCAATTCAAGATCATCACTCACGACTAAGTAGGAGCTTAAAAGGATCATAACAGAAAAGGCGTCTCTCTCTCTCAGTCTCAAGGATTCTGCAACAACACTCTCACCACCAGACTCGCTGTGATGTTTGATGATGTGGCCCACACAGATCCGGAGGTTTTGGGTTTCCACCAAAAGATTTTTATAAAGCTTTCAATAGAGGGGCGAGCCGATGGGGAGGCCCCGTCGGAGGAGAGAGGTCCGTATCATTACAAGGCACTGAAGCTGTAATCACTGCCAGGTCCACACTGCTCTCCTCCACCACCTGAGTGCGTCCCGCGTGCCAACAACTCACAGACACACTGTGATATGTAGCGATGGAGGGCCCATCAGCAGATCTCGAGAAAGAAAACCAGCACGTTGCAGATGTTCCGAGGTATACACTCTAACAGGATGCTAAATCATTTCATGCTGCCACATAAACCAGGAATGATATGTACCCAAGATTAAAAACATCTGAGGACTTGGAAGGAACGGCCAGTAAGGGGGAGAAGAGGGGTGTGTATTTGCTGTTCGTTTCCCTTTGATGATAATGAGGAGCCCACCTTTCCTCACTCACACTGTGTCGGTTCATTATTAAACCTATAAGAGCCAGCTGGCTATGTGAGTGTGTGTGTGTGTGTGTGTGTGAGTGTGTGTGAGAGTGTGTGTGTATGAGGGGGTGTTAGGTACTTCCAGTAGGAGAAGATGCGAATTTGTTTGATTTAATCTGAAAAACGTTCATGTGATGATAATCTACTCCCACACCCTCATCGTAACTGAACAATCACAAACACATGAATTTCTAGAAGGTTGAAACTGAGCGGAAAAAACACAAACAACATTCAATCTAATTACCACTGCAAACTTGAGTGGTAGCTGCATTCTATTTATATGCCCGAGTGCTACCTTTAGACGGGCCTCCATCCATCAGTTTAAAAGGTGTAATTAACCTTTACACATACCAGAACACTTCCTTCTGACATTATAACATAGAGTTACTCTGGGATACACACACACACTCACACACTGAAAGTTTTTTCTGATACTTTAACTTTGATGTATGTGCAGCCTGCCAGCGCTTTACTCACATACAATCACACGCTCAAATTGAAGCTAATAATCTTTACATTACTGACTGCAGATGACCTCTCTGATTTATAAAAGGTGTATTTGTATTTAAATTGTGATGAGCACATATGTGAACACATAGAGAGATGTACAACCCAACATTTTCATACGTTTTATCACTAAATTTAAGAGGTAAAAGACAACATGAAATATAACTGCCTAAGACTTATCTTAAGCCAAAACTGAGCTGAGAAAAATTATCAAAATGTTCAAACTGTATAAAATGATCTGTTAAATTGATAAAGAACATTAGTATAAAACATAAAGATAATGTGCTACGTTACAACGCCACGTAAGTCGATCCAAATATTTTCCACCACTTGTCTTGGGAATGAAATAAGAACAATAATTATCTTAATTGTTTTACACAAGTAACCCAAGGAGGATCTGAGGAGTCCCTAACAGAATTACAGACCATTAGCACCTCTTTAAGTCTCTAGAACCACCAGTCTCAGTCTAATTCACACTCTAAAGGTGCAGCTCAGCCTTCTGTCAGGGACGTTAGCACCTGGAGGCTGCTGCTTACCTGTAATTTACCTAGAGAAAATTAACACTTGAATGAACAGAGGGCCGGGAGATCTGCTGAGAAGGAAAGGTGGTCTGCACAAAAGCTGCTCACTAGATTAGAACGTAGTTGTTAATTTATGAAGTTGGGTTTTGTGTATTTGAGAAAAATCAAATCATGGCTACTTACAGCTGCAGTTAGGAAAACAAAACAATGCTTAGAATTTAAGAGAGAAGAAGGATGCTGAACACATCACTATATCAGACCAGTGCATCAGCCTGTGATACACTTTGCAGAGCATTTATAAGCATCAAGCGTGACTCCCACCTCTCTTTGCTGAGTGCCATGCGTGGGGGATCTAGGTTGGGATTCTCCATGGACTCCATTTGTGGGCAGCGCAGGAAGTAGTAAAGGGTGTGGAGGGCATCAGGCGACCAGGACACGGGCTGCTGGGGCCGGGCGTGGCGAGCTGGACTCAGCCCCGGGCGCACGGAGCTCAGACGCTGCATGTGGTGCATGGCACGGGAAACCAAGTCACCTGGAAAAAGAGAGTTCAGATATTAGATATTTGGAACCACAAAGACCTTAAACATGCTGCTTTCATCAAAGCAATGACCCAGTACAAGAGGTCAGAAGATCCCTGGGATGCTGTGATGAGTATTCAGGGCCTAAACAAATACCTAATTGTACATTTAAAAATCTATAACATGAGATCTCTTTCATCAGTGAAAACCCTGCGGGCCTCCAATTTGTCCGGATTTCCCCTTTTCCTAAACCACTTAAATTCAACCTTCCATTATTCATTCCTCTCCTTCAGTGTCTCCAGTGGTGTTTGCCATAAGTATTGCCGTTATCAGTGAGCACAGCCAGACGGCCAGTCTAAATAGCCATTTATCTTCGATCACTTGAGGAGTTAATGGGCTAACAAACAGTTGATTACAGACTAATGAAGTGTTCAGCCGTTTCTGTGTGAGTGCTTTTGAGTCCCTGCACTCGGCCTAGAAAGGTGAGATGGTCACATTTTAAAAAGAAGGAGAAAGTTTGTCTTGAAAACCCTGCTGTGAAATTGATTTAATTTAAATAACTGAACATGTGGCAGATTCATATGGATAAAAAGTCTTATATAGACATTAACACTTGCAGTTATAATGTGTATAAATTGTTTTAACTGAGACGCACAACCCAAAACCGAGGAAGTCCGAACTGAATGGATCTTCACAGGGATGTGGAGGAAGGGCAGCGAGAGGCAGCTAAGAGGAGAAGGCCAGGTTGAACGTGTAACGATCATTTAGTATAATTACCCCTGGGTTAATTTCTAACCAGATTATTGTGAGTGGGAGGCTGCACAGAGGCCGGGGCTGGTAATTTTAGCAGAGTGAGTGTGTATGTGTGTGTCTGTATTGAGGGGTTTAAAGTACTCAAGGGGAGGGGGGCTTAGATTGGAGTTGCCTTCCCAAAACACACCCCACTTAAAGCTGAAGGGCCTCCTTTGTGTTAACCACCCCCAGCCGTCCCTCCAGGGGGTCTCCTTAGAATTCCTGCCCAGGATGGAGAGCCTCTCCCTGGCTTTCCAGCCCATATTGGGCCCTCTGGCGAAACTGAGCTCAGAGGGTCAGAAGGATATGAAATACTAGAGTACATCTTATACTGGATTCCCTGTGAAAGCCAGGAAATATCAATTAACTGTGACAGGACTGCTTTTAGAATATATGTTGAGAAAATGTTCCCCTCAAGTCAAAGATACTAGATAATGAGATGTTTTCGAAGCAAATCCTGCTAAAAAGGCCGTGCCTATGTTTTTTATCTGTATACTCCCTGACCCCACATCTCTAATTTGCTTGACATGCTTTAGCACAAAGCTCTTTTATTGTGTTAGTGAAATCCAGATTCTTAATATTTCCCGAAGTTAAGTGGATGGTCACCCACTGAGTTTCCCATGTCTGGTGGAAGACCACTGCAGAGCTGAAAATGAAACATTCATGCATGAAGATAACTTCCAGTGCCAGTCTATTGGTTGTGCTATATTCCAATAACAATTTTGAAACTTCAGCGTACTGGTCCAGTATCCCAGAATCCATCATGTTTATGTATTCAGTGTGTTCGCGTGTCTGGCCAAGTCCAGTCTGGAGATCCAGGAGAACCGAGCAGCTTAGCACAGATGCTCCTGTGTCCGCCTGCTCTCTTGGTCTCAGATCAGAGTGCCAACCCCTCTGTGTTTTTGTTGTGTGCGTGCATATCGGTGAACACACGCCTGTGTGTGCGGTTATAGACGTGTATGAGTTTGGAGGATGCCAGTCCGGTTCCAGAACAGCCCAGCTTCACACCACCAGAGAGATGTGGCACAAAGAGAGCAGTGAGCAGGAGGCAGAAAGAGTGTGTCTGTTTGACAGAGTGTGTGTGTACACTTTCTTAATGCCCTGCTAACGACTGTGGGGCATGAACGTGGCCTTGTGCTGCAGGAACAAATGGCAGAGTGTTAGCTCATTTGAAGGAGGAAACGTATCCACGCTCTAACCAACACTGATCTCCATCCCTCCTCCTCCTCTCACCTTGACCTGGCCACCTCTCTCTTCACCTCCATACCTTTCCATCATTTCCCCTGAGTGCCAAGTCACACACACCTAAACCCCGTTTTACCAACTACTACTGTACTACATCCTGAAACTATATATCATACCGTTCCAACTGTTATCCCTCCAACTTCTACTCCTGTCCCTTTTCAACTTTTCAGTGAAGTTAGTCCAGCTCTCCATCATCTGCCAACTCAATCACTGTGTGTGTGTGTGTGTGTTTGTGTTAACCACTTGTTTACCAACCCAAGTCGAGCAAAATGAACGTTAAAAGACCTCTTTACACGATTAGAACCATACACACTATGAAGTCTGAGTGTTGTAAAGAGAGATTAAATAAACCCTCATCATAATCTAAACCAATTTAATGTAAATGCGAAGATGTAAATTAAAAAATACCCTGTTAACACACATATATGTTCCCACTACGTTCCCTAGTGCGTCATGTGCAGTTAAACTCTTCCATTGCTTATGTGTAAAAGAGACAGCTTTCACAACAAGGCACCAGATGGGATTCAGCACAAGACAGAAAGTGGTGATATTCCATCATCTCTGCTTGACACTCGGCTGGCTGAAATAGAATAGTTTTGTAGTTTCACTGTTGTTTCTTTCTGATTGCTCAACCGATTTAATAGATTATACATCTAATGTGAAAACCCTGCTAACACACAGTATCTGCAGGGCCACACACACACACACACACACACACACACACACACACACACACACACACACACACACACACACACACACACACACACACACACACACACACACACACACACACACACACACACACACACACACACACACACACACACACACACACACACACACTGTTCTGTACTCACTCAGTTCGGAGATGCTGCCCACACAGGTAGCCAGCAGGGACTGTTCCAGCGTCCTCAGCTCCAGCTGGGCATAGGCATCCTCCCTGCTGTCCACAGACGTCTGCTGGTTCTCCGTGTACGGACTGAAATGGGCCGGAAGAGACAAAACACCTGGAAAGACAAAAACAGCAAGAGGATATTAGTATGATTAATGCGAGGCCACGGAATAAAATAAACCAAAAAAAAAAAACTCTGTTCACATTGCTCCTATGCGAGTTCCAAAACAATTACAGTGGTGATATTTACAGAGTGTATTTATAATCCTGGTAACACATAATCAACAAAGCTGAGGGAGAGTAAACACTCAAGGGAACGTGAGCCGTGCTCAATGTATTCAGGAAAATAAACAGAGCACACAGGGACATGAGGCTAATACAAACAAACACTGCATCCGACTCCAGTGGAGGCCTCAGCGCAGGAATACAGAGACAGAGTAAGTTAAGAATGAATTGTCACCGAGGACACGTTGCTTTAAATACATAATACAGTATCATACAACATTAACAATAAATACACGTTACTTGCTTGATGCTACATGTCATATCTGTGGGTATTTTACATAATAAACTTTTACATCTAGTAATAAAAGGTTCATTTCTAGGGTACCATCAATCAACAGAGTTCTGAAGGGGTCAAAGACCAACAGCCGCCTCAGGTTCCAACTACTCAGACCTTTTATTTACACTAATACACCCACAAATAAAGAAGCAAACAGATCTGGTTATGAAAGGATTGGATTTAAGTTGTGACTAGTTAGAAAAAGTGACTATGAAGACTTAAAAACCTTAAATAAAATTGGAAATTAAGTATGAGTTTGAAGGTTGTACTTGTTATCAGCCTTCTTTAAAGACAGACAAGAATCAAGAATATACTGGAAATATTACAAAGTAAACAACTTGCAGCAGGATGAAATCACTGAGGTACTACAGCCACTATCATGAACTGATGGTTTAACTAGGGTCTAAGACATGTGTGGTATTTCCTCTTCAAATGGACCCTCTGGAGAATCATCCAGAAAACACAGTTTAAAAAAAAACAAGTCGAAGTCTAATGAATTTGAAAACAAAGCAACATCTCGGGGAAAAATCACTTTCTTCTCTGACAAAAAATATTTTCAGATATCAGGCCAATTACAAGTTTGCACTTTTATTCTCCACGATAGCCAGTTGTCAGACTAATTGCAGACAAGGAGATAACATCACTCTTACATAAAACCAACACGTTCTCCTGTTCTCTCACCGCTGTGCCCTCCTGTGATCGCTGTTTCGCAGCTGAGATGGATATAAGCTGTGAAAGGGGAGAACAGAATGTTTTTCTACTATGTAATTGTTTAAGAACCGGAGTGTGCTGTTAGCTAGCGTGCAGCTATAGTTGATAAAGGCGAACAGGATTAGCTGCTCTAAGGTCAACCTTCACTTCACAAATGAGGGAGGATGGATGTGGAAATAAATAGAGAACTAGAAAGTCATTGCAGGTCTATGACTTACTTACAAAGCCTGAGGAAAAAAGGCCTCCTCATCTCATAGTCTCCCAAAAGGGAAAAGATGGACTAGCATCCCTAAAATGACATTCCCACGTGCTTCCAGCGAAAGCTACCCTCTAATTGGAATCTGCGGGATGTTGAAAAAGAAGAAACCCTCTGCATATAAAAAAAGCCCATCAACCTATTCTGAAGTCACCATGACACAAGAGGAGATGGGGAAGGGGGGGGAATAACTGTCTGACTGAATATATACGAGATCTGGACAGATTATTTCAAAGCTACTAAGGTTACCAATAAATCCTTTGACAGAATATACTTGTCTTGCCTCCAGACTTTTATCTGCATTATAAATTGTCTACGATACGGCTCCATGTGCTCACAGTAGACATGTAACTGTGCCTCGAGCTGGAACTTGCCCAGACTTTGACTACCTTTAAATTCAGGTTTAAAACATGTATGATCCCCACTGCTTCGGACAGAACATTAAACCTCCACATAAATCATTCACCTGACGCTTGTATCGCGACCTACTTCAGTTTTCTTTTGAGGTCTAACTTTCTTTTTTTATGGAATGTAAGTCATTTCAATTTATATTTTCTTCACGATGTGTCCCTGAATGTATTAATGCATTATGTAAAGCTCTTTATCCAAACAGTTTTATAACCTCGAGCCAAGGATAGATAATACAACCGCACAGAGCTAATCTATGAAACGTGTATAGTATAGAATTGCATGTACTGGATGTAAACATCATGAAGTCAGCACTATATCAAACTGCTTTAAAAAAGACAGCTAGAGGGAAATATCAGAGCAGAGAACGTTTTTTCAAGGGAGAGCTTCAGGACACTTGATATGTTTGGTTCCTAAAGACAAAGACAGAGAGAGAAAGTCACTTCAGTCTGGAGCGGGGCATCCTAAATGAAAACCATATTGATATATTTAATGATACAGGGTTCTGCTACCGAAGCATATCTCTCTCCCTCTCCTATTTGCTCCACTCCATGCGATTTGTATAATATGTGCTGACTCCCCGCTGCCTGCACAATGGAAGCTGCTGCCTCCAGCACAGACTACAACTGTGACAAAGAACACGTCAGACGGGCAAACTGTCCACAAACAAGCTTCAACACGTCCCCTCACACAACCCAAATCAAAACAGTGCTCTCATGTCAGTGCATATCAAAAATGTTGCTGTTTCTTTGAGGTGTCTCTTCAGGTATTTTAGTAATTACGATGATAGTTTTGCTTTAGGGTGTCAGCTTGTTGATTATTCCCTGAAATGATAATGAACACACAGAAATGTGGCTTTTCAGAACATTGTGAGAATCTCCCCCCCCCCTATCATTACCTTCATGAGGCCTTGGATCGTCCTTGCACAGACAAGATAAAGCAAAGTATTTAATGGTGATGGTGCCGCATACTTGGAACACCTCTTATTGTGTTAACTTTCTCATGCCACGGTAAACACCACCGTGATTTATAGGACTTGGTAACTGCTGTGGCCTCCATGACGGGGCTGGTATGCGTTCATGTACGTGACGAGTGACATGAATGGCTCATTCAGAAATGGCTTGATTCCAATTTATTGTCGGAGGAGACTCGTGCCTCCCGAGGTGTAGGAGCCATTCTCAGACATTCTGTGTCATTAGCGCGGATAAGGCTGTGTGAGCAGGTTGTTTTTCCTGAGCCTGTGTGTGGAAAGTGAGCTAAATTAATTCCTTGTTGTGTGATTCACCAAGAAAGGCCTTAAAAAAGGGTTCATAATGGTACCCTAAATATAGACTTAAACCAGTGTAATGAACCAGTTTAAATCGGTTCAGGAATCATTGAGCAGCTCTTAAAGCACTGCTGTCCTTTTATGTTTCTTGTGTGACAGTTGAAAAGAATTTTGGAGGAATCAAAACAGCAGGCACTTAATCATCTCAGAGAGAACGTTACCTTTTATCCAGGCACCGATTTGACGTCTCCTGAAGTTCCTCCTCTAATCTTTGGTCTATATTTAGCGCGCTTAAAATATGCACATCTTGAGCAGAAGCTAAATCTTTCTCTCTAAGGTTTTCAATCGATATCCTCTCGCAGCTGTGGCAGATATTCACACAACACCACACTCTCAGTAGTTCCCACAGTCCCACCCCATGGCTTGCTTCACCGCCGAACCCCAGCCTGCGTCATCTGGGCCTGATGGAGGTCTGCAAGCCAACCAGGGACCGTCCTCCAGCACCACCACCACCACCCACACCACGAATATCACGAGCCCCAGCAGCTCCTGCACTAAACGCATCATTTCTCTCTGGCAATGAGAGAGGCCGAGGATAAGAGAGAGGAGGAGATGAGAGTATAAGTTAAGAGGAGTGGGACTGAGGGACGTAGGGCTTCAGTGGAAGATGAATGAGTCATGCGGAGAAGGGATACGGCTGAGGAGGGGCTGGGGAGAGAGGCAGGAATATCTGAGACTGCAAAGAGGGTGAGGCAAGGGGAATCCAAGTGGCATAAGGGATTCTTTCTTTTGCGGCCACCATGGCTCCCTTTCT
This sequence comes from Pleuronectes platessa, assembly GCF_947347685.1. NCBI lineage: Eukaryota > Metazoa > Chordata > Actinopteri > Pleuronectiformes > Pleuronectidae > Pleuronectes > Pleuronectes platessa. The sequence goes on along the minus strand of NC_070632.1, from coordinate 8,290,876 downwards.
GAGGTTGACCCTGCAAATGTCATGTGGGAATCCCGGCTACAAATCACAGCTGAAACCACAAATCCCGGGGCAGTCCCCAGCCCATCCAAACTATCTATCTAAACCATTACGCTGCTCCTCCTATGTCAGCAGAGCCATCACTCACACAGACGGTGGAAATGCTGTCAAAACAAGGTCAGAGGAATCCAACAGCTACTATTTTGGCAAATTTCGACAAAACAGCACAAAGGACGGTGTGACTTTGTGAAACAGCATCATTTAACTTTGCAACAGAGTTCTTTAAGTAACTACAGAATGTAAAAAGTTAGCAAGATTACCCATATTTATTCTGGATAAATTAAACTTGGTGAAATGTTGCAGTCTGATTCAGGGAAGAACCCATTACATTTCCAAGATGTAGATTTTTCACTTTCTTTAACCTTGTGAGATAAGGTATTTTTTGATAATTTTCCTGGGAATAATTCATGAATTTTGATGGAAAGAAACATCAAGGTTATTAAGGGCAACTAATATCTATGAATGTGTGCTATTTAGATTGGCTTAATAGAATTTAAGAGGATTGTTGGACCTTGGCGGTGGTATGCGTGCTATTGAGCGCCCTTCTACTTTAGACCATAACATTTTCTGCCTATGTTGTCATTTTCTTTCACAGCTTTCGGTTTTATTTGTGTTCCCACCAGCTCAGCCCTGACATGAGGACATTCTTGAACCAGATTTGTTTTGTCTACCGTAAAGAGAGTGTGAAAGACAGAAGGACATGATCAGCTTAGTGGTGGCTGCATTGAGTGAAAAGCTCAAAACACACACGCACACACACACACACACCAACACCTGCCTTGGCTCCTTTAACAGCCTCTTCATTCATTACCGACTGGACGGATCAGAGACTCAGGGAGAGGGATGCTTCAAAGCCACTTCCCCTACCCAGAAACGCTCTCTCATTCTGGGCCAGGAGCCTATGTGCTTGTCCCTGAGTGGAGGCTGGAGGGTCTACAGTCACACAATACCGCAGTGTTTGACAGGGCTGTCATTGGGTGTGTATCACCCCCACAGTCTCCTGGTCTCCTCTGTCCTTCAGAGAGCATGCCTGTAGTACAACAACAGACACACACATGCTCCTGCTCCATTTCATGTCAGTGGAATCCACAGGCCAGATGTGATCCTTCACTCACCGGCCTGGCCTCTGGTTTTTCCGCCCTTGAAAGGCTTGAAAACACCTGTTGTTCACACGTCCAGCTTCACCCACACACCCCACACTCTCTTCCCGGCGTTCAAGAGACTGCATGTCACAACATTGGAGGGACAAAGCACGATTTTAGAAAGGGTAACAGTGAAATGCATTAATACATTTAATTAACATCAATAAACCAGACGTGTTGGCTTTGTACAGCAATGCCAACAGCTGGGTCTCAGCATACAGGGTTAAAAATATCCATGTGTTTGCTTGCTCTGGGGGACCCTCCTTAGGATCCTTGTCTAAACAGAGATTGAGAGTGAAAGAGGCGCATTTAGAAACTTAAAGTGGTCTATGAGTATTTTGGCTAAAAATAATCTATTGGACAAGTTATCATTCAGCGACCAAAGCGGGTAGCTGGTTTGGATGTTGTTGCTGATAGGTGTATAAGCATTTCTTTCAAGATACAAACTCTTCAGGTTGAGTTGGTGGGGCGGACAGAGAAGCATTCATAAGCCTTACACGAACGTTTTTAGTTTGGACTGAATCGACCATTCACTTGAATATTTGTTGCAAACTTGAGGCGTGACTGATTTAAAAGGCATCAAAAAGTTCCTGATCTCTCTCACACGTGCCTGTCGGAGCCTGATTGATCACAATCTGTCATGGACACGTGAACTGAGGCCTGGTCGCTGTCCCCTGACACCTCTGGTGACCCCCCCCCCCTGGCTGCAGTGGATCACAGGTCAGTAGTAGCGCTGAGCTGGGGCTAAAAGAGGAAGTAACCTTATCAGCTGTGCAAAAGGGGGCTTTCCTAAGTCACTCAGTAAGAACACCCACACACATCATCATTCACAAGCTCAGTGTAGATGGGAAAAGTGGAAAGTTTCTATATTTGGTCAATGTGAATGAATCTCAAGTAGAACAGTTAAAAGTCGTTGTCCCTCAGGCTACATCCACACGATTACATTCAAGTTTTCAAACCCATCACTGCTGCTGTGTTTACTCCTGCCCCGTCCACACTGCTCATGAGCACCTAAAACTGAGAAGTTTGAAAACTCTGCGGCTGTGTTGTTGTATGGGCGGTGAAAACAGTCTTTTGGAAACAATGATTCAATCACATGCATTAGAACTCGACTACCATCAGTAAATACAAAACATTGGAAACACTTATCGTCAGTAAGACTTCCAGCTAATTGTTGATCCAAGAGAACTAATCCTTCTTTTCATCATTGTCTTTTCTCTCTGGTAGTATTTCCTGTAATTAAGCAACCAAATGCCGAGTAGACTATTTGCTTCCTGTTTACACGGACACGCACATGCCCAGTGTATGTGGATGGTCGTCTGATATCCATTTTCCGGTGTGATAGTATGGACAGGGTTTATTAACACTACTGAGCTGAAACACTCGTGTGGATTGAGGACGTTTTAGTTTTTAAATGTTTTTTGAAAGATTAAAATGTTGTATTAAGAATGTAGCCTCAGACCGTTGCTGTTTGGCTTGTTTAGACGTTTTCTAGGAAACAGAAAGAGGGCTAAAGCTATGATTTAAAAGTTTGGAACCTAGTTCCTGCCCACAGCCTGGAAGTAAGAGTCTTGTATCTGTGTGCCGTTAGAAGTCTGCCAGGAAGCCCAGTGTGCAGAACCACAAAGATTAGATCTGAACCTCCACACGGGATACGCTGGATCCTCCGAGAGAGAGAGAGAGAGAGAGCAGAGTGTGTTCACGAACTCTGAAATGAAAGTTTTACAACGTCCTGCGAACCATGAGATATAGAAAGCCCCTCGTACAACCATGAGCTACGAGCTATTTCCTATCCCTCATATGGAAAATTCGGCAAATGGACGATATATAATCTAGGACCACATAAAATGCTCCTGAGTAAATCTGAGGTGCTTGAGCTCGTGCAAATACGACGCATTAAGGTTTAACAGTGCAAAAATAAGTGTGGTGCTGTAAATGTGGTCTGCAGTAAACATACCCCTCCACACACACACACACTCACATTGTCACAGGCCACTTTGGGGGACATTACATAGAGTTACCCCCTCAACCACAACCACCACTTCCCTCACCCAGTCTGAAAATGGTCCTCAAAAGGGAGCCTATGAAGGACGCACTCACACACACGCATTAGGAGTGGTGGAACTCGATGGGCCTGGCTTCGGTTGCCCGCAGCCTTGAAAAAAATATTGCCATTAGCTCCTCTCTATACAACCAACCGTAATCCTAAACATGACTTCAGCTCTCTCCCCCCTTTTCCATTCCTCTTTCTCTCTCTCTAATCATGTTTTATACTTTACATTCCAGGCCAACTGTGGTGCCTGTGGCTATCTCGTCTCATTCAACATTCCCCAGTTCCATATGTTGCGCCACTTCACAGGGTGCAGCAGAGCGACAGTATAGCTCCATTATTAGACAGGTTTTACTTGCCTATTATACATATATAGATAAGCGTGCTGAAAATACACAGTATGGAGGTTTTAGTTTGTTTCCTCTAATGACGTAGGACAATAGAAATGACACACGCCGGAAAATAACACATCCAGATAAACATCTGACCTCACCCGCTCATAATTGAATCCACTTTTACTATTGAGATGATGTCAGCATCCAAAACACTGCTGGGTGTTTGACGGATGACACCACAGTCAGAAAAGCAAAAGAGTGCTGGCTCTGCGTGCATTTTGTTTTAAGAGAACAATTCAACAAAGAGTGGCCCGGAGCAGATCAGTCCTTTTAAACAGTTGACCTCCCTCTTTACGAACAAGCTGCCCTCTATTCAGCTCTCTGACAAAAAACTCTGCTGGGCAGCAGCCAGGGCAAATGAGTACAAAGTGTGTAAGGCGTGTTTTTGTGCGTCTACATGATTGTGTGTTTGCACTAATTGCTCTCTCGCTCTCTGTATATGGCCGATCGGCTCATTTTCTCTCAGCCGGGCCGTCTAGGGAGTGAAAACAGAAAGCCAGTCAGTTCGGGTAGCAGACAACACGCTCTTTGAGCTGAGGCCTGAACCTGAACTCTGCAGCATAGCCTCAGAGGGACACACACACACACAAACACACACACTTAAGTTTCACCGGCCAGTTGCCTTTGTGGATCTCTCACATGTTTAAATGAACAAGCTGCATGACAACACATCCGACTGGAGTGTGTGCAGTGATGGATGTTTGAAACCACTTACCACCAAATAAACAACCACTCTGGACATTTGTTCGTAATCATTTGTTAAGTCGCTTCCCTGTAAATAGTTTCAGCCTTGTAAGATTATACACTTTGATTCTTAATTAATTTCAAATGGGAAGTTAATTAACAACACAAACTTAGAGAAGCACAAATTGTAGTTTTAAGTACATGACTCAACCACGTTAATGACACACAGCTGATATGGATCATCAGCTTATTGATTGTTTTAATTTGTTTTATGCTCACTCAGTAGTTTTGTCATAGGTCACAATCACACTATGGCCCTTTTAAAATAAAGAAATCACATTAAGTCTGAAATAACCTGAACATTAGAGACTTTTGTGCATCACACAAAGATGAAAGTGGCACAGTTTCTTTATCACCTCCACCCCTGCCTGGATAAAATCCCTAAAAAGAACCTTGTGACTCATCATTATTTATTAAACTGAGCCTCTCCTCTCCTCCCTTCTTCAATTACACACTGAAATGAGCATTGGCACCCGAGTGCAGACATTAATTAACACACTTATGAGAGTGTGATGCTGTGATGCTGCATCCCTTTCCCACCAGCGTCATTCACAAACAATCACAGGTACTTCTCTTTCAGAAGCTCAAGGACGCAAATGAACAGAAGCAAATCCTTCCCTGTTCAGAAATAAACTATACGACTCCAGCGCGGTTCTCACAGTCCTCCAAGCGGTTTTGATGGAGGGCTTTAGGAGCTTGACGTTTCAAAGAACTGAACCGAATTCCCCCTTGTAAATCTAAAGCAGCTTTCTGCTGATTAACATTCCGCGTTGGGCTGGGTAGACAGCAATATCATGGCGTGGAACAGAGTGAGTCAAATTGGAGGAGGAGGAAAAAAAATAACAAAGGGGTGGGGGGGATGGTGGATGGATTATGATGAGGACTGCTGCTCACAGCAAAGTGGAAAAGACGCTCAGGAAAAGGGAGGAAAACCACTTTCTGGGCAGCCGCTGGTCGTTGTTCGCTCACACAAGTGTGTTGTGCGTTATGACTGTGCGTCTGACATTAAAGGTGTGGCCAATACTTGCATCAGCTAGGGAGTGGTCGCTGAAGTACTATGATCTTCTCTCAAGTTAGTAGCAATAACTTAATTGGAAGTAACAGTCCTCCATGCTAAAGTATTCTTAACGGTAGAGTTGGTGATCCTAGAAAAGCTAGAAAGAGCATGGTACAGTAAAGAATGCAACTGACACATCCCACCCACTCTCATTGGCTTATCGTCAAATCTACGACAACTTCGTTAAATATCGCTAACTGCTATCTTCAGTAACCGAGTTATATTCTGATATTTAAGAAAAATGCAGCGTTGTTTTTATTCATGCAAAAAAGTTTGAGAAGCATTTTAATGTTGAAGTTGGGGAAGGTTGAGCCCATCACTTTATATAATGCCGGGCAACTGGGTATCTTATCTTCCGAAGTTGATGAGTGAGGTAAAAAATATATGCTAAAATAAGATGGAACCACTCAAGTTAAGTTTAAGCACTTAGTGAACTCTAAGTAAAACACTAAACAACTTTCTATAACTGGCCACAAACATTTTAGTTTAAGTGACCGAAAGCTGCACCGTCAGCTCAATAAACAACGGACGTTGCATTTTCTTTTATAGACCCACCTCTTTTTGTAAAGCATTGTTGCATTAACGTTCTTACAACCATGTTCCAATTAACGTAGCATTAAAGAAACAACAACAAGCCACAGACTCACTCCGTCCACTGTAACCTGTTGTGGTGAAGTAAACAGTGAGGATGAGTGTGTGTTATATTTCATTGCACCTCAGCAGTATTTCACAGAGGTGGACATTACGGAGCAGAGCTTTGTTTAAAACGTCCAGAGTCCTTTTGTCCACAGTAATGAGTGGGGCTGGTCCGTTTTAAAACCGCCGGCCTCTACTGTTGTCCGTGCCCATTGTTGACAACAACTGTCACAGTGAAAGACAGAGGAGAGGTGATATTTCTCTGCTGGGAGGGGGGGGACGCATAGCTGTCATAACATCGGGCGGCTGAATTGGAGAGCACCTCATACAATTAGACAGGAAATCAATGCCACCGATGTGTATAAATCAGGGGACCACCCAAAGTCAGACACACATGTTGACGATGTGACAAATGTGCCCGTTGCGGTTTGACCACACACATGTCGGCACGGAATGAAATAATGGTATGCCCCGAGCACTGAGGTGTCATCAAATCCACAAATCAGGCAGCCATGTGTCAGTCTCTGGGATGGCAGCTCTAAATATCCTGTGTGTTTGTGACCTGGGTGTGTTAGGGACCTGAAGGGCGTGTCGAGATGTCCACCTCTTTAACAGGGAGGCAGTAAACTACCTCTAACCAGACCAGTTACCTCATTCAACCGGCTGTATGGCCCATCTGACACCCGAGGGGGTTAACAGCTCACCCCTGACCCTCACACACAGCATATTCCTACCCCTATCACACACACACACACACGTACACACACTCAACACAGAGGGAGTGTCCACACCTCAAAAGGGGCCTATGGAAAGGGACCATCCTCTTATGCAGTTATGTCACCTCTTGACCCCTCAACTCTTCACGCCCACAATGCAACACTTACACACACAATGTCACACACTCACATTCAGGTCACCCTCATCTATGTCCATGTGGTGGTCAGCACTATGACACAAACTAAGAGTGAAACAAAGCCTCATTGTGTCCATGTCATCATTACACAACACACGCTCACCTACAGTACAATAGCTGTGGACCGGGGGGGGGGGGGGGGTCAACATCTCCCTTAGGCGTAACACAAAATGAAAGTAAAACAATGATAACCGAATAGAAAATAAACCAAATTATTCTTTCCCATTATTTTACCACTTTCTAGGAACTACTCTCGTTTCTGTTCTCAAAAATCTGGGAAAGTAAAATCAATCTTCAGTTAAACGGCTCACAACTGACAGACACAATAGTATGCTAACTTTAATAAGGGGTTTAAGAAGCCAGACTTGTTTCATAATCATGTTACACACACGCACACACACTCACACACACTCGACCAGGGGAGGATGTTGGAGTGAAGGTTAGAGAACCATGTTGTCTTTGTGAGCTGATAAAAGTCTCCCCTCTTTCCTCTTCCTATGGAAAAGACGACTGTGCTTATGTGACGGATTCTAAACGTGATTGCAAAATTTTGCTGGAGAGGGAGCAAAAAAAATAAGTACAGCTAAAGTTGTACACTTCGAACAGGAAAAGTAAACTTTGTATCATGCATGTGAATGTGTGTGAGATTGTGAGTGTACTCGCCTACATCATTTCAGTTTATTTTGGCAATCTCAGAATATTTAAAAAAGAGGAATATCATTTCTGTGGCTCAGTGGACAAATTTCAGAGCGTATGTTTAACCTCAGTCTGACTGTTTGCTGGCTGTATCTTATGCAAATCCATTATAACTATCCAAAGTTAAGCTGGGAACCCTGGGATGGGTCTCAGCTATGACCTTATACTCTGAAATTTGCTCCTACAGGTGTGGATCATCCTGAGTCAGCATTACTATGGTCTTGTCTTCAAACACAATGTTGTGACTATGATACGAAACAAAACTCACATCCGTGGTGTGATGAGCGTTTGCTGCTTCTTCTCTCCAGGGGGGCAAACATTCTTTAGGCCAAGCATGGCAGCAACACAAATAAAGTTGTGGGAGGTGAGTGGATGTTTGTGTGTGTGTGTATGCACAGTGAGTGGGGTGTTTGTTGCTCTGTGTGTTCCCAGCTGTTGCCTTTGCAGGTGCTACTGGAAAGCTTGACTCAGTGTGTGTCATTGAAATACTTAATAAGGTCATCTTCAGACAGGTTTCATCTCCGCAGTGGGTTTTAATGTGTCTGTTCGTGTGCGATTGTGTGTCTGTAAGCATGTGTTGTGTTTGAGCATGCGTGTGTGTTTTGCACATCGTGAGAGGCTACTGTTCCATTGGTCTCTGTGGACCACCCACAGAAGCCCTCTCCTCTAACCGGCAGATGGAAAAAGAAAGGCGAGGATCACAGGCAAGGAGAGATATCACCTCAAGAGAGACGGCTGCCTTCCTCCCTCTCCGCTTCCTCCCATCCCGTCATATTTCTTCCAAGTACAAAACCAGAGCACTTTAACAAACAGCACTCGAAGAAGTAGAAGCAGTGTCAACGCCAAGGGCTATTTGGCTTTTAACTGCTTTGGAAGCCGGGCAGTTAGTGTGTGGTGTGTGTGTCTGTGTGTGTGTGTTTGTGTGTGCGTGTGTGTTAATGGATTTATTCCTATCAGAGAAGACCATGTCAATAGGCTTCAACTGACGTTCCCACGATTCTTCCCAAAGCCACAATGGCTAAATAATAGCCGACAGACTCTAAGTGCTTCCTAACACACAAACACACAGAAACTCACGCCCTGGCCCACACACATTTCTACATCTTAGACCTGCCACATTGTGTATTACCCTTTATGCCCCTTTTTACAGAAATTAATAAAACCGTGCTCAGCAGGAAACAACCAATGAATCGTTTATGCACAGCGCATGCTCCTGGAGAGACTGAACAGAATCGGGGGGGATATGGAAAAGTTTACAGATTGTCGTACAGTCGACCAACTCAGGCTCGTACTATGTGCTGAGTGTCGGGCTCTGACCACTGTGGTTATTGTTAGTAAATCATGACGAGTGAGAGGTGCTAGCCACATCCTGACCACACACACTAAAACACACAGACCCCTCAACCCGACTGCCCAGCTGAAACCCTCTAAAAGGAGTGGTGTGGGTGTGTGAGTGTTTTAAAGGAATGTTTGTGTGGAACAGATTGGGGGAGATGACTATTCTTACACACACACACAGCCCCTGTACAAACAGTGAACTGAGTGACAAATCTGTTTTCATTCTCCTTCTCCCAGCGTTGGGTCGGTCTGGGTGATGGTATGTGTGCAGGTCCTGCTGGTCCTCATCATCTACCCCCCTCCAGCACTTGTGCAGCGTGTGACAGGTTCTCACTCGACAAAATCTCTATTTTCCGCACAATCGTTCTCCTTTTTTTGTATTCTCGCTCCAACTTTTTAGTTCTTCTACTTCCTGCCACATTCCAAGATAAACAACCTCTGCTTTGCCCGCTTGGGAAACCCCATGACCACGAATGGCTAGACAGACAGAAGAGGCTCGTGGGATACTTCATTCAACTACTAGCCAAGTGTTCAGCGTTGGGGTTTGGACTACCCAAAGCCTTAAGCTATGAAAACACTGACACATGCTCACACACACGCATCACACACACACCCCCACACACACAAACACACACACACTACCCTGGGACAACTTCCATTTACAGTTTCAGCCTGTGAAGTCTCAGAGGTAATTGCAGAAACTACAGGGTGATAATCACCTATGTTTTACCTTTGCCACTTGGGAGAAACACAACACACACCATAATGAAGACAAGAGGAAGCTGGGGAGAGTTGTGTAAAGAGACACATCTGCATGGAGTCAGTTAAAAAGAAGAAGAAGAAGAAGAAGAAGAAGAAGAAGCAGAAGAAGACCTCCTGCTGAAAACCTGACTGAGCCCATCAGCCAGCCTCTCACAATTTGATACCCAGAGATTACTGCACATATTAAAAAACAAGCCTCCTGCTGCCTGTGTGTATGTGTGTGTGTTGATGCCTTCCCCAGCCGTTGACTCCGAGCTACAGGTTCCCAGGAGTTTGAGTATAACAGCAGCTCTGCTTAGGAAGTCTCTGGCTGACCCTCAGGCCAGATGAGCCTTGGCAGGATATCCAACCAGCGACCGCTGAACGACAGAAACTAGAAGCGAGAGAAGGAAAGTGAAAGTTTGGAAGATAGAAGACGGAGGGGAGGGGAAGGTTTTCTGTGATTCGATTATCAGATTGTGGTGACGGAGAAACCATTCATGGACAAAGATAGTCTGAATGAAGATCCATATTGAGTGTTGGATGGAGAGCTGCATGCAGAAATGCACAAGCCAGGGTATGAATAGTGCTTCACCCCACTGTGCTAGCCAGCTAACTGCTGACCTCACCACTCTCCAGCTACCAACACAAGTTGGTCGGGGGGGTAATTATGGCCTTCAGAGCAGAAGTGCACTCGAGCCAAGAACCACTAGGCAGGTTCATTTCTTGCTCTATGGTTTTTCCCTCTCTGTGCGTGTCATTGTCACTCACTGCTGCTTTTTATTTTCCACTTTGCTCTCTTCCTTGTATCTCTCAGTAGGAAGCCAGTTAGATACATTAAACCTAATTTGGGACCTATGGGAGTTTTAATAGCCACGTATTAAACATTTTTAAAACACATCAATAACACTCATCTCCTCTGCTCTGCTGGGAAAGCTGTTAACTTTACAGCACAGGGTGCACTGGCTTGTAAAACCTCATATTACTTTAACTAAAACTGTTTTAGATCAGGGCCTCTATCTCCTCTCTATCCATCTGCGTAAAATAATGAATATGCAAAGACATAAGAACATCTGTCTTTCACCTCCTCACTGTCTCTCAAACACACTTTTAAAATATTATGTTATTAGTATCCTCCTGTTCCTCTCTGCAAGAGATGATGATGACATTTCAAGACGTGTGCGGAACACAGGGAGCGGCAGAGGAGTGAGGATATATAAAGAGAAGGGGGAGGAAGGACAGGAGAGAGAGATGGAGCTCCTGGGAGGTTTCCACAGGGTCAAGACAAGAAGAGGGGCCCCCGCCAAAGTTTGTCTCCCCCAGCATGAGGCTGGAGATGATAGCTATCCAGCCATGACAAGAAGGATGACAACAATCTGTTTCCCTCTGCTCTTTTTTTTTCTCTTCCACACACAGCAGACAGACAACCTAATGAGTTTAAACAACCCAGCTTGTCACACCTGCATCCTCAGATAGAGTAAATTCCTTTCCATCTGTGTCTGCCTGCTTGCTACTTATCAGTCTGCCTCTCTATCTTAAGTGACTTTTGATTTTCTTGGAGAGTTTGTATGCAAGCGATGTTCTGCTGTGTGTTATCTTTGTCTATTCAGACTGAGAGGCTGTGTCACAATGTTATCAGAGTCACTGAGATGCATCAAGACATCGCCCCCCCAACATCTTCACATGTGGGCTCGCCTCCCTTAACTCGCTCCATTGTTCCTCCAGAAATCTGATTGCCCGTGCTTTGGATCCTGGCTGCAGACTGTTTGACAAAACAAAATAGTTTCGGCGTGCCTAAAGAAAACAACTTTGTCAAAATGTTTGTATGAAACCAACTCGATGAATAAAAGCTGCTCTCGCTCGATAGCTTGGCTGGGACTCGGCTGAGCTGCAGGGTGGGTGTTGCAGTATTTATGACTTGTTGACCCCTGGGCGGACTCCCTCCCCCTCTTCCACCTTAACCCCCTGACTCATCTGCCCCTTACAGCCCTACCATGCAAACACACACCCTGTCTTAGCTTCTGACTGGACTGTGAAAGGCTCCTTCTGTGGACCATGGACCTTTGTGCTCAAAGCATCACCAGAGGAGAAAATATTTCCAATACTGATATCTCGGCCAATACATATAATTACAAATAACCATGAATAAAACTAAAACTAAAATACAACTAAATATATCAGCAAACATAAACATAGATACTGATATGTCTGTGAAAGGCTCATATCAGCCCAATCTATAAATTAGTCGGACTCTATAAGCATGGAATTATTGGCACATTTATTAAACAGAAAGGTGCGTTGACCTTCATCTTCACAGATTCCTCCCTCGCGGACCTCCATCAGAGTCAACACTTGGCTGGGGCTTACATTACACTTCATATATTTGTTTAACGACTGTCGGGCCGCCTTTGAGAGCACCTTTACGGCGCCTTTTAACCGAGGCACCATAAGGCCAGAGCTCTGACACGTTGACAGGTGTATGTACAATATGTGCAGTATATGGACTGTGCCTGATGTTAAACACATGGAAAATAGTGAGAATGCTTTTTCAATAGAGTCAAAATTAGTCACACTTGCGTCCATAGGGCCAGGCGGGGGGATCAAACGTCTAACATTTTTAATGATCCCTTTGGGTTTACATAGAGTTAAACAGGATCCAGTTTGATGATCTGATGAAAACATTGGCATTGTGACTGTTTCAGAGGCTGTGTTTCGCTCTTTGAGGTGGAGAAGAGGGGAAAGCAATGAGGGGTACGCCTCGTTTTATCCGCGCTCTGTTTAACTGCTGTCTGACTGACTTCCTCTGCAGTCTCCACACACCACCGACAAGAAGTCACTCAGGATATTAATAGCGCGATGCATATTCTCACAGCGTGTGCCGACAAACACAAAGCACAAAGCTGAATTAATCATTCTGAAGCAAGGAAAAATATATCTTCAGAAGTTTTTAGTTTAACACGAACGGAGACAAAGGAAATTCCAATTTTCTGGACACGCTCAAAGAAGGCGTCCTTTTATCAGGGTGAAATTCCACCGCATACCACCATGCTCCCTCCCTAACTTCCCCCCTCCACCCTTATTATGCTCAGTAGGCAGATGATCTCAACGTTTAAGAGGAAACTTGGCTGCAATCACCGGAGTGTAATATGTCCAGTCGCTGTCTGTGACCCTGCAGTGACACACAGATGGCCAACACAACACAGAGAGACAGCCAGAGAAAGAAGCCAGATGAGAGAGCCAGATGTGGATAAATAGACAAGACCAACATCCGGACATCCAGATACATCTTTACAATACAAACTCAAACACATGACTATGTGTACACGGGCAATGTAGGAATGCAGAGGCAAAGCGAGACCATAGCCAAATAAATAAATCCTCTCCAGACCCACAGTAACACAAAGTGTCAGGTCAGAGTTTTATTATTGCACCAGCCAATTCACGTGGGCAGTCGAGCCGTACAAGTTTCCACACAAACACGACATAGACACATCATCAAATATGCTGTGTTACTAACTTTTCCTTAAAAAAAAATATACATCTTCTTTAAGTTACCTGTGGGCTCCAAACTGTTTATTTTGGTTCAAGGATACGGTCCACATGTGGTGCATGTGGTGGATGTGCTCTGCAGATCTTATCAACTGAGACAAGCTACGGCTGAGGGTGTCTTGCCTGACAGTGTCTGTTTTCCTGTGCCCACATGTGTTCTCCATATGGCCCTGATCTGAACGTCCTTCTTCCCCCCCACTAACCACGAGGGACTTCCTTACTGTACATGGTTTTGGTCTAAATATGCTATGTGCGCAACTGTGGCTCTTTCAATCACCACATGTCTATCTGAAGGACCTTGACCCAACAGGTGATGTGTTTTGCAGGGTTGCAAAAGGTTACGTTTTGGAAAATAAAATTGGAATGATCGTTTGTGTGTTATGAAAGCAAAGACGCTGGAAGCATAAGAAGAGAGAGAGAGTTGCAGAGAGAGCACACACAGTTCTGAAAGGGCGACCAAAGCCAGAGATTATAGAGTGGTCTGAGAATAACCAAGAAGAAGAGATGAAAAAGTGGACGGTCAAAAGGACATTGGAGGGTTTGATGGAGACCGATGTGTCCTGTGATGTAGGCAAAAAGAGATCGAGCCACTGAGCCTCTGTGTTTACCTACAGGTCGTTAGTGAGAAAGCTGCAGGCTCGATAAACAAAACATTCCAGTTTCTGATGGGGGAGAAGCAGGTGGTGACAAGGAGAAGACAATAGAGAGGTAATGAGCATTATCATTGCTCAAAAAAGCAAAGGAAACTAATGGGAACATAATCCCTCTCCATCTGTCACTGGAAGAAAGAAAGTGTAAATCACCCTCAGCCTTCTCCTCTACTTCTCCTTGGGTTAAACATAATCCCTATAAACCCATTCTGCATGAGAATAAGCAGAATCTGTCGGCGAGAGACTTTGGGGCTAGAAGCCTTCTGGTTGCCAATGTTTGAGTCGGTTTTGGTACAAAGTCTGTGTGGAGAGCAAAAGAGTCGTCGGGACCTGAAGCTCCTACAAAAAGTATATAGAAACATTTGACTTATAAAAGAAACTAGTCAGAGTCTTTGCCCGGATATCCACTGTTACACCGGAAGCCCTAAAATATTGGCCGTTGCCCCAAGAGGCAAATTAGTCATCAGATGAAAGCCGATTGAGATGAGTCAAACAGGATTAGACACCCACTCATCACACTGACTGGATGTCAGTGTCAACTGTCACTCAACCCTCAATCAAGCACGTAGACAGAAAAAGCAAATGTGCACTCACAGATCGGAGAGATGGCAGAGATGACAGGATATCGAATTAAAAAAAAAAAAGTCAAAGGCTGTAGTGGCCTATATATGACTGAAATGCAACACACCCGCACCAGTTAACTGTCATGGAAGGCACCTCGCCAACTGAACCTGGCCCTCACCAACAAACTTCTTATTGAAGCTGCTGCTACTTTTCCATTCTCCCTCTTGCACTTTTTTTTCGATATCTCTTTTTCTTGCTCTCTCTATCCAAGCCTCCCTCTGGAAAATTGGCCAGCTGTTTGGGGTGTTGGAGAAACTGCTTCCAAACATCATGAAAGCCGTAAACTGTTGCTCAACCTGCTGAAGACGGCCTGGGAGGCAGTTCCTGAATTCAAGGAGCCGTTTCTCCGTGTGAAGAACTGACATTGCTCCTACAGACATATTTCTATTTAAAGAGGACGTTTGTGTTGCAGTGAAGAGTGAAGAGGCAGTAACGCGAGCCCTCAACAGAGCGTCTCTGTCTCCTGACAGTGTTTGCGTACTCCACCCTCTGTACACTCACTGCCTGGTCACGCAAGACTGAAGTTAAAGCATCTTCTTCTCTTTGTCGCCACTGTCTCAGTATGTGTTTACTTACATGTGTGTTTGCATTCAAGGGTAGGGTAACAATAGATTTCCGTGAGGTGAGTCAAGTTGTTGGGCAGTTGCTGCAGAGTAAGTGAAAGTAAGAGCGATGGTTAAAATGTCAAATGGAAAAATCCCACATCTCCCTATGCCTATATTTATTATGACAAATAATTGTCTGAAGTTGTGTATATCAATACCATTGGATGTTTTTATGCCTGAGAAAGTAATAGAGAACGGAGTCATGTGTGTGAAAGTGTGTTTGCTTTTCCAGTGCAAAATAGCTGAGCTTTGCCATTCAAACTCCACACACTGCCGCTCTGAGTCCATCGGACAAAGAGGTCACTGACGGCGTCACAAGGAGCTGCCTCTTACGGCCCGTTTACAAAAACAACAGGGGAAAAAATTATTACTTTCCAGGCTTAGCTCAGGAGCATCCAAAAAGAAGCAGTGTCCCTTCTTTCAGTGGTGGCTAAGAGAAACGATCCAACCCTTCCTTCCTTTGGCAAGCACACACAAAGACACACACACACACACTCAGAGATCTGGTTGTGGCCAACCTGGATACATAGATCAACACAGCTTGAGAGGATCCGTGGGGTTGCAGCTTCAGCACTCCCTCAAATTATTTCTCCAAAACTCCATCCAGCAAAGTCAGTATGAATCCAACCGATTTCAAGAGAGGGTTATTTTTTTTTTTTTATCCAACCCCTGGTCGGGCAAATCTGTTTCCATTTAAACTAAACACTACCTGATCCACCCCCCCTCTGTGCTCCAGCTCCTCACCCCTTGCCCCCTGAAGCCTGCCCATCTCATCTGTATGTGTGAGATTCAATATTACAGCCAAATCACCCACAGAACTATTACACATCGACTGAAGGGAATGGCTTTAGTTTAGCTGGAGAGCACACGCAGGGAAACCGATGGCAGCTCATGCTTATTAACAAGTGGAACTGTGATGGTTGGCATTGACTTTTTCACGGGTGAGGAGCAGGGGAAATTATGATTTTTTTTTTCTGAGGGGGTTTGGTGGTTTAACACAGACTGAGAAGGTTGTTTAAAGTTTACTCGTATTAAAGCAGGGCAGAATTGATCTGCACTGCCACGGACAAAACCAAATTAAGAGTCTGAATGGAGCTCTGTGTCTTTTTCTAGGCAACCACAGTCTCTAACACTCAATCAAGCAATTTAAGTTAAATAACTGAGTGAGAGTGTGGTGTAGCTACAAGTTGGATAGTGTTGTAGTAGCAATATCAGATCTCTTCTAATGACTGACTGACTGTTTGGGGTCTGGGGTGGTCAAAAGTCTTTTCTGTAACAAAGACGTCTTTCATGCACATTGTTTTTAAAGTCACACTTACAGTAAACATTGTACTAAATAAAGGTCAGACACACTTTTAGAGAGACAATCTTAAAAAATTTGTATACTCCTTCTGATTCATCAGGCATATTTAAGAAAAAAACGTTTTTACTTTCATTTCCAAATTATTTCCAACCATGGATCTTTAGTTGGTTAAGAACACTTGCACAAGCCATGTTGCTGTCATATCATAATCTCACTCTTTCACTTTGTCAAGGAAATTAAGGATGATAACATAATTTCTTTTGCACGCATGAGCCTCAAGGTGTTGAGTCATTATCGGTTATGTTGCCCAAACTTGCAACCCGACTTTCTTTCCCTTTTGGCTGGTGTGGCTATAGCTACTGATCAAGTGAGCGAGATGGACCAACAAAAAGACACAAGGCACCTCTGGCAGCCAAGGCCAACATGATCCACAGAATAATCTGCAGTGATGGCCTGTGTCTGAACTTTCTGGCAATCATCCCTAAGCAAGATTAGGATTTGATTTGGAGTTGGGTTTAGCAATCTGGCCTTCCAGCTAACACAACATACTTCCCTGGGTTTCGTGAATACCAGAACAGAAAGTGTAACAGCTGTCCAGGTCCAAATTGCATGTTTGTGCATGTCTTTCATCCATTTTTCAGTTCCACTTTAATACAGGGATAATTTGATCTGTGTATGTAAGTAAATTAATGATGTGATACAGCCAATATCTATATCACTGTGAGTCCAACTGTTTCCTGTACATGGGCCACATCCACTGGCTATATGACAAAAATGGCAAAGTTTTCGCAGAGTCCTCAAATCTTGCTGATTTTACTGCTGAGAAACAACTCCCTTCACTACCGCTGACCTCTCCCTTTTGACCTCCTACGATTTCCCAAAATGTAGTATAGACTCCAGCACAGGTGCATGTGGGAGTGCTGTCTCTAAAGCCAGACTTCACATTGGAACGATTTGATCCTTTCAACAAAACCATTCCTACGAAACAGGCAATGCACTGAGCCGTCCGGTCCAAGATTCCAGCCATCTTCCAGCCAGTCTTCCTGCTTCCCTCATTAGCTGCCCAGCAACCTAACATGCACGACAGATTCCCTTGAGAACCATAGCCAGGCCTCTGTGGTAATGCATGTGACACACTAGCTGCACTTTTTCCCAATTTAAAACAAGCCCAAATAAGAAGTCTATAGTTTTCTCTGGACCGAATAAAGACTTCAGCACTCCTCCTCCTCAGGAATGTGATTAGAAAGACTAAATCAAGATGCAATGGCACGAAAGCTTTAAAGTGTGCTGCTGCTATTTCTGTGTGTCTATTTGTGGCCAATGCCTTTTTTTCCCTTGAGTATCTGCCATCCCCATCTTTATTTGCTTCCTCTCTATCAGCGCTTTACTGTAAACAGTGTTAATTAAGAAGCATGACTCATGCTGCTGTAATGTAAAAGGACGAGCGTGGCAGGAGATCGGAATAATGTCGGTGAAGATTCAAAGAGGAGAGGAGCAAGTGGCGACAGGCTACACACAGGGGAGTGTACGATCTGTCAAGAAGCTTATGTGACTTTGTTAATAAATTCATTACACAAACTTAAAGGAACTGTGTTGAAGCATGTGAGAAAAATTGGATCCCGAAGCCAAAGAAATCATTTGTGGCGTTATATCTGCGAGGGGCATTACTCACCCTTTTCCCAAGGAGAGGCTTTATACCCACACGTTGAAGCACCCACAAAAGAGCACATTTGAGCATGTGCACGCCAGCTCTCTAATGGGCCAGTGTTTTCACAGCTGGGACTGGACAAGAAACCAGTGCAAATACTGAGATGGATCATCAGTGTCTTTGTCTGTGGTGTGTGTGTGTAGCCTGAGGTGGTGCATTCATCATAGAACACTCTCACCCCAACATAAATTGTAGTGGATTGTGAAGGATTAACCCTTATTATCCAGCTATATGACTTATGGTCTTAACTCTTTGCACACTGACCTGCTGACAGTCCTCACAAGGTTAACCTAAATTCACGTGTACATTTATCCAGGCCATACACAGGCTTGCTGTCAAAGCCTGGGCAAACACGCCGCTTGCCAAACACGCAGGCAATCGCACAAGGATGAACTTTGAGATTGTTTCACCATGATGTCCTGATACGTTTCCCAAAAGTGTATTTGATGGTGCTCCAGATTTGTGGAGCAGGGAGTGTATTTCCAGAGTGCTGGTTTCCCCATCTGTGTGACCACAGTGCTGGGCCGCTCTCCCTGCATCTTTCTGCCCACTGTTCCCACGCCTCTTTCTGAGCTAAATACATATTTTGGGAAATTCTGCGCAGCAAATCATATGCCCCGTTCTCCCAGGGCACCCAATACCCATTACTCACAGCCTCTCCCCTACCTTTATAGACCTGAGGAAGAGAAACGGAACTTTGTTTTTCTGTTGGAACGAAACCAAATCTAAGTTTATCTATGTGTGCAAATGTTGCTAAACACGAGGGCTCTCTTTCAACTTTACTCTGCTTTCGGGTTCCTACAGTTAATTGTTCACATTCAAGGTCTAAAGTAGTCTTTTGAAACCACAGTCTTCCACTTCTGGCCACTGCAAAGCTTGAATGGAGCGAAGTCAGAGTAAAAAAACACTTCTCTACTGTCAACAAGATCAAGGACTACTGACCCTTAGCAAATCGAACGACTGGACAACTGTTCTAGGTCGAGTTTGAAACAGATATAGATGCAACAGTCTGAGAAAATTTCTAAAGTTACACAAAAACTCACACAGGGATGCCTTTTAACAAACGTTGTGCATCAGACATCTGTGAGCCAGTCATAAAGATCAATGATTTCATATCCACTTCCACTTTCCATTAGTACAGCAACTACTCTGCACTTTGAAAAGCCCCATAGTACCGTAAATACAAATCACACCAGGAAGAGCTCTCTCCAGCTATATCCTTGAAAAGAGAAATGAATGACGAATGGATTCTTCTGTATAGTGGTACCATGCAGCGAGTTCAGTCAGCGCCGTGGAGCCATTTGAACACATGTCAAGCAGAATGAATAGGTTTCAGGGACTGTGTGTGTGTGTGTGTGTGTGTGTGTGTGTGTGTGTGTGTGTGTGTGTGTGTGTGTGTGTGTGTGTGTGTGTGTATGAACATGCTCGTACCACTGTGTGCATGAGTAATGAATAAGATCCTGGCACATCACAACCAAGTTCCCCTAATGCACTCCCAGTAGACCAGAAGAAATAAACAGATAAAGACGAAGTGGACGTATACGCAACAGCAAAGAGAGAGAGAGAGAGAGAGAGAGAGAGAGAGAGAGAGAGAGAGAGAGAGAGAGAGAGAGAGAGAGAGAGAGAGTGCCAAGAGTGAGAGTCAGCAAGAGAGGGCAGGAGGAGAGGAAGGAGGGAGTTTTCAGAATTGTTATTGGAGCCGTAGAAGTCATTTCTGACTTAAAGAGTTCCAGATGTGGGCCAGCCTCTGAGAAAAGAAAGAATTGGAGAAAAGGAGAGAAATCAAGAGGGTAAGGAGGGAGGGGTATTTATCAGACCGTGCCCAGCCATTTGATGGGCAGTCTAACCCCCCCCCCTGTTCGGAGTCTGGCTTGAGGACAGAAAATGAATCTTTGCGTTTGTGTGCAGTGATGGTTCTGGTGGGAATGGGGACTTCAGTGGGAGCGGTTGGGGGGGGGGCAGAAAGCCAGGTTTAGGGTGTGGGGTGTCAGGTGGTAAGGTGGTAGAGGGGCATGTGGCTTGCAGGGCCCAGTCGTGGGTCTATAAAAAGCGAGGGTGGTCAGTATAATAGTCTGTTGTTATTACACACACGGGTCTTTCTCCAAACCAGTGACTGAACCCACCAAAATAGGCCAGTCCAAACCCAACCAAAGGACATCTGGTAAAATGCTGGGACAAAAGCTGCTCTTTAACTTATTTAGCAATAAAAAAGGTTCCAACGCAGGCATATGGCAGAGAAGTCCAATGCACTGCTGTCTTTTTAGCACTTGTAAGTTTGAATTATGATGAAACCAGTGGTTGCAGCACAGAGTAAGAAATGCAACAGAGAGTGAGTGCGTGCACGGTGTGTGTGCGAGCGCTGCCTGACCTCAGGCCTTTAAGAAACTCTTCTTCACACTGAGAGGTGCTCCTGCATGACAACATCTGAACTCAGATCAATCCTGAGTCTAATTTTTAAAACCCTGTAATAATGGACCCTGCTGTTCTCCCTTCCTCTCTCTCTCTGTGTGCCCAGTAAAAAAGTGCATGTCCATGGGCGTGTGCGCTTGTGTGTCCGGCTTCTCCAGCATTTGTTTTCACTCCCTCTGCATTGGGCTAAGCTGCACGATCACACAACAAAAGGCCATTGTGCTCCAGCTAAAAGCTCTGCTCCAGGGAGCTGGTAGTGGGCCACAAACAAAGCCTGGTTACATTGTCCCAACACAAGCTCATGAATCAGCTTCCACACTGGACTGCCAAAACAGCCATGGAAAGAGCGCTACGAGTGTATTAGGGGTTTTGAGGCAAGGGGAAAGTTAATTGAGGACGGACGTGAGGGTGGAGGAAATCAAATGGACAGGGAGCAGGATGCACATCTGGAGCTGGAGGAGAAGGGAGGCGGACAGATGTAAGATTTGTGGAGACGGTGGTGCATGGCTGAGAAAGGATTTGTCCAACATGAGAAGAGCAGGATGAGGAAATGGAAGAAAGGATAAGGATTTGGAAGGAGTGCAGCCAGCCCAGCAGGAGGAAGAGAGGTGAAGTCAGCGTAAACAGAGAGCTGTGTCAACAGACAAGCCTCCCCATGTGCCTGGGCTCCGAGAGGCTCAGTGCAAAAACCCCAAATCACAACAGCAGAGCCAGGGCGACGTTTCAAGACTCAGCTGTGAAACTGGCTGATGAGAGTGAAGCAGTTAAAATCTAATTTGGCAGTTGGACACAGGATCCTGCAGAGGACCCGGGGGCAGAGAGAGAAAAGACTGTCTTTGTTCACATGAGATGCCCCTGCGCTCTTATTTTCCTATTCTGACAGGTTGGATTAGCACCGACTCCATCAAGTTGTAAAACAAGGCACATAACGCAGCTATTGTATCCAGCAGCGGGCCACACACTTCACCTTTTCCACACACGTGGGCTGGGAGGAAGTGGAAAGTGGTGGCCAGCACCTTGGAAGGAGAGTTGTGAGAGGAATATATTTTTAAAAAAGAAGTTATGACATCAATTACTCAGCTAAATAAAGTTCAGCACATGTTTCTGTTCTCGGGGCAGTGAAGGGGATTTGAAAGTATATTTACCGTTGGCGTTCTTCCCACAGATCAGGTGCTCGTAGAGCTGCAGGACCCCCCACAGCTCCGCGTCATTGTTCACCACCACCTCCAGAGCCTCCGCGCTCACCGGGGCGCAACCCGACCACGCGTCCGGCCCCGGGTGGCTCCTCTCGGCTGACAGCACCCGGGCCCCTGCCTCCTCCACCAGAGCCTCCATGCAGGCGGTCAGACATATGGCCGCGTACTCGTGGATGCGCACGGAAATGCGGGTGTCCACCATCCAGCGGAAGAAGCGTCCCACGGAGAAGGAGAGGCCGCACCGGGCGGACTTGCCCTTCCTCAGCAGCTCCCCGGCGCTCATGCTGTACATGGAGATCGCCTTGACCGTGGCGGAGACGCAGTGGTCGGCCAGGGACCAGCTGAGCACCAGCCTCATGGCGCTCTGCACCTCGAAGCGGGTGCAGCGGCAGTGCATGACGCTGAGTCGCTGCGCCTCCCGGGAGATGCGGATCAGAGCCCGCCGGAGGAGACCGGACAGCCTCCGCACGGCCTCCGGGGAGAACACGGGTGCGTGTCCCCCCTTGACGCTCCCACTCGCGGCCACTTTGCGCAGTATCTTGGCCACGTCTTCCTCGGTCCAGGGGAACTCCTCCAGCTCAGGTAGGCGCGGGCACTTGGAGAAGATGTCCTCCGGGTCCTCGGGCAGCACCGTGTTGACCGTGTCCCAGCTGTTGTTCCTGCTGTTCATGGAGCCGGAGTAGTACCACCAGTTGCCCCGGTGCTGGGCCGTCATGAACGCCTGGGAGTTGGACTTGGAGGAGGACAGGCTGAGGGACTTGCAGGAGTCCCCGGCGCCGTAGCCCGAGTCCAGGGTCAGGTCCTCCAGGGTTTTCATGTGGACGTTGCTCAAACCGGCCATTGTGGCGAAGTGTTTTCTTCCCGGGAGGGGCAGCCGAGGAGGGATGAACCCGCTGGAAGTCAAACAGGAGCCGAAACTCCCCGCCGAGCTGGATGAACTGGTTACGCGACGCACTTGTCAGACATGCTGCTGAAGGGAGCCGAGAGCGGGGCTGGGAAACGAAACAACTTCACAAGCCCCGGATACGGTCTTCAAATTCAAACTGATGAGTACGGTTGTTAACAAACTTGGAAGCGGGGTTAGGCGGACGTCGCACCGGGCTCACCTTGCCTCCTCTGGTGGGGATTTAAAACTTTTCCTCCGGTGTCCTCGCTCCTGTGGAAACACGACGAAATGTCCCCGAGCTCTTCAAACACAGTCACACCCGAGTTCCTCTAGTAAAACAAATCCCGTTGATCCGCTCCACGCAGCCACACTGGTTGTCTTTTCCCGACAGTATATCCGTGGAGCAGCCCGTGTTCAGCTCATCTCTCCCCCGCTGCGGAGCCTCTGGTCCCGGGAGCTGCCCCTCGCCTGCAGATGTGTGAGGGGAGGGGCCAAGGCTTGACGGACAACACGGAAGAAACACAAACACCAATGAGGAGACGGCTGAGGTTTTACCAGAGCCAATCAGGGCCCGGCCCGAGAACTTCTCCAGTTGTTGGAGGGGGGGGGGGGGGGGACTTTAGTTTTGTTTTACTTCATATGAGCATCAAATACTTTATCTACTTTTAAATGGTTGTATAGACATATTTTAGTGCTGCTTTCTTATACTGTCAAGTTTGAATTCACTTTCAACTTTTTTTTATTTAACCTCCAGTCCAGTGTGTACGATTTAGGTGAAAGGGATCTATTGGCTGAAATTATAAAATAATCCTTGTAATGTGTTCACTAGTGTGTTTAATCGTAGTTGTATGAATCGTTGTTTTCTTTACCCTAGAATGGGCCCTTTATATTTAAATGCTTTATATTTACAGAAGGTCCTCTCTACAAGGGCTGCCAATGTTGATAGAAGCCCAAACTGGACAAACTAGTCACCTTTTTGAGTGTTTATGACAACTGCAGCCTAGCTGGAAGACACAAAGTGCAAGAAAGTGCAAAAACGAATCAAATAAAATGCTATGATCTGAATAAAAACACACATAAGAACAATTGGACACACATCCACTAGCAATGTGCTTGAAGTAGTGTTATAAAACCAACTCAAAGTGACACAGAGATGTTCAGAGTAGCAACAAGTCAAGTGTACGTTCAGTAGAATGGTACCAAAAGCATTAGCAGTGTTCATTAGGGTGTCATCACGGAATTAAACTGAATTATTTGCATTGGTATGGAAATATGAAGGAGTGCAAATGCAATATTCAATGTATAAAACAAAGTATATGATATAGTGCAGTATAACATTGAAGCGCACATGACATAGCATGTAAAGCACAGTTTACCAGCTTAAAATATGACATAATTGGTAAAACAAATATCCTGTTTTCTATTGTTTGTCCTCAGTTTCCATTCTTTAGCTTGTGAAGCACTTTGTAACATTTTGAAGGCGTGATAAAACAAGCGGTGACCTACAGCTCTGTGTTTGCTGTCCTGTGAGTTAAGACATTTTCCACACACACACTGACACAGCATTGTATTCCCAACCTCTGTGTTTCTCATTTTCATTTCCTCCCACACATCGAGGTTCAATATGACAATTTATAATCTAATTTTATTCATGAGCGAGGGGGAAATTCCTCTGGTTTGTTGCAGGAACCGAAACGCACACAAAGCACTCTGCAATTATCTCCTCATGTTGACTCAGGGGGGACTTGGCTTTCTGCCGACACATTAGCTAATCTCTTACCTGCAGCCTGGAACTCAAATTGAATCTGTAAAGCCCTCGGTGATGGTGTAAGAGGTGGAGCAGTGTTTGCTTTGATTTGATGAGGCTCTGGGTTTTCACTGAATGTGCATTTTAAAAGCTTATTTGGGAACGCACTGAGGATTGAAGTGTTATAATTGCGTGAGTAACGACACACAATATACAGCTCTTTTTCTTCTCTTTTTCTTCATTTTCAACTTTGTGAATGAGCTTCCATGGGCTGCACCAAGTCAGGTCACCTGTTCTACAGAGCTGAAAGCAAAAGAAAGTGGTCGCTCATGCTCTCAGTACCAAACGTGAGCCAATCCTCTAACAACATGTCCAGGTTTGGATCATTGTGGTGAACTGTTTGTTGATCCTGGTTAGATTGTGCAACACGCTCGAGTTAAAGTAAACCAAACATGACAAAGAGGTCTGTGACTACCTGCTTCTCGTCAGTCTGCACTCACTCAGACAGGTAGGGTGTGTCTAAAGAGTCCGACAACCATTACATAATAGGTTTAGGCCAGAGCCCGTTTTCCCAGCATGCCCCGTGAGACTGGGACATGTTTCGCAAGCGACACCTCTGAATGTTTCCCTGCACTTTCAACGATCTGTACGTTACAGGAAAAACTGTACATGGGTCAACTTAAAGTGGAAAAAGTGACTTGAAAACACATGAATCACTCAGTCAGGGGAACTGGGAACAGAGTTCACCTTTAAGTCCTGTTGACCTCCACTGTTAGGCAGTCAAATCCATTTTAAATGATTTCGGAAGACACACACACACACACACTCACACACACACACACACACACACAAACTGTCGTGTCTCCATGACTTCATAGGACATTACATTGACTTACATTGATTTCCTGCAGACTTTCTCTAACCTTGACTACATTTACTACTTGCCACACCCAACACTCACACTAACCTAAATCTAACCTGAACCTAATCCTACATCTGAAACATCTTCACTTTAAAATGTAATGACTTACATTATGGGGACTTGCTTTCCGTCCACATATGGATGACAAGTCCCCCTCAACAAGATTAATACTTTGAACTCACACACACACACACAGGGAGTAGAGGAGATCAGCAGGAGGTTTGCTCTTGCCTCATCCAGACCTCATGTAGCTTTGGCGTAGACCCGGTTTACCTCATGGTGTGTTTGTGTGTGTATGTTTGTGTGTGTGTGTGTGTTTGTGTATGTGTGTATGTGCAAGCTCAGGGCCGGCATCAGGCCAGTCCACCACCCTGAGCTAAAGTGACACACATGGGGGGGGTCAACAGATCAAAACCAAACACTCTGCATTAGATTAGATGTTTTCTGAAAACACGTCAGCCCCGCTGGAATTCAAACTGTTAGTTTCACAATGTTTGATTTTCTCTCTGCATTGGTCATGAAACAGAATGGATGTGATACTGGATGTTTTCAGTCATAATGTTGTCACTGGATATAGTGATGTCAGCCTCAGAGAGCAGCAACAGGTTCTCACATGCTCTCACGTTTACTAAGCTTTGTATCTCGTGATGTTAGAGGATTAGAGCCTGTTGAAATGTGGGCAAGATTCTTTTTAAGTGAAGAAACGTGATGATTTCTTAATCTACAGCCTCACACGCGACATTTCCCCGTCGAGGCAGATGTCACCAGGTTCTGCTCAAGGTCACTTCCTGTTAAAGGGGAGTTTTTTTGTATGTCTCCTGTCAGCAAGTGCTCGCTCTTTGTGGGAAATGCTGGGTTTCACAATATCGGGGGGGGGGGGGGGGGGGGGAATACCTCTTGAGGTATGTAAAGTACCTCAAGAGAATGAATGCTGTGATTTGTTACCATACAAATATGACTGAAGTGAAACATGAATAGAAATTTTCCAGAATAGGTTTTAAAATCCAAATTCTGTTATTAAAGGCTGTATGACGAATTCAATGGGCAGTTAAAAACCCACCAAGCTTGATAAAACCCATTGGTGAGACAAAACAAAGGTCTATTATGACATCTGATATGATCTGAATTGTGATCCCTGACACTGTTTGAGTGCTTTTTCACGTGTGATATTAGATCTCATATGAATTAACTTTATTAATTCATATGAGATCTAATATCTGACTGTGAATAATCCCACAACTGCACGGAATCTGTATTTATCTTCTAAATTTCCAAGTTTTATATGTCATTCATTCAACCACTGGGCTTTGGCAGGTACAGTACGTGTGAGGGTGTAGCAACACCGTGTGGTCAGACAGGGGATTGACACGTGAGATCGACCAAACCTTTAAAATAAAAGAAACTTTGAAGAAAAGATGTGGATGTAAGCATAAAACTTTATTTGCAAAAAAAACGACAAATCAAAATAAAAGTACAATACATTCTTAAAACCTCTTTCTCTACAAAACAATTTCACAGAAATTACCTTGGAATGTATATTCCTATTTTTCATTTTTAATGTTTCTCATATATATAGTCTTATATTTACTGTGTTTCTTTTGTTCTTTAAATAATCCCATGTCAATGACGTACAGTATAGACCGATTTCCTGTCGAGGCGAGGAGAGGAGAGGGTCCTGGAGGGCGTCTTGGACAATCAGGTCGTCAATAAAGGATCACTGGCTCTCATCCGTGTATTTGTCCAACCTCCATCCCTCCAGCCATTCCCCGTCAATGTAAGTACCGTGTTGTATAAACAGAGGCATTAGGAGCTCGGCCTTCAGCCAAACTAATGGGAGCAGGAGATGTCCTGCTGGACAGCAGCTGCCACCGGGTCTCCATCACACCTCCTGCTCCCTCAAGTAGTCATCACCTAAGTCTATCTCACCAATGAGGACTTGAAACGACCACTCCTTCTTTCTGCAAAGGTTAATATTATAACATAAAGACTGACACATCTGTAATCCATGTAAGAAAAACACATTTCCTTGTTTTACAGAGTATCTCAAATGTACAATGACATAAATAACATTATATTTCTGTCTGTCCCTGCCCTCTAATGTCATTCAAAAAAAAAAACACGGCCGGCAGCCAAACCCTGATAAAGGCACACATTTGAGAAACAGCCATGAGCTGCTCTCCCACAAGCTTAAATGAGGAGTGTTGGTGTTTTTTCAACAGCTAAGCATTCCCTTTCTCGTGAATATTCTCATATGAGAGAACGTTTTAAATCCCCCTCAAATCCAGTATTTGAAAAGCAACACACAGAAACTGCTTCGTAACATAGAGTGACAACTTTAAATCCAAAGGCAGGAAGTGTCCTCTGCCCTCCTGTTCCAGTTGACGATGAGGTGAGAGGTGGGGGGGGGGGGGGGGGGGAATGGAGGACACGTCAGTAGACTTCTGAGAAATCCATCCGCGGCGTTTAAGAACGGAAACAGCTCCACGAATGTTACAGCCTCCATACAAATGAAAACACCCCCCCCTTTTTTTTAAAAATAACCAACAGCAGAACAAAAATCAGTGAATAACCAAATGAATCAAGTCATAACCGGTAGCTATTAATCTGGTTGAGGTACCTAGAGCTGATATTACGCAACAGCAGCAGGGCTAAACGTAAATACTTCAGCAGACAAAATGTTACACAGATGAGCACGGAACTGAAAAATGAGTCAAAGACAGAAGACACTGAAGAGGAGAGAGAGAGAGAGAGAGGGACAGACAGAGACACGAAGATGAAACCTCTGTCAGCATCTGTTTGGAAAAAAAGGGGCTTTTTTTCGAATTAGAAAAAAATCAGACACCAGGAAATCGTCAGCACCTCGGTCACACTGGTTAACGATACTCAACAGGTAGTAGTTGACGTATTTAGAAACACAGTCGCAGCCAGAGTTCCTCGACTCGATCTGCGGCACCGTGTCTGAATCCATCTGGATAACATGTCGATGCACATTCTGAGAGAGCGTGTTAGAAAAGAAAGAATCTTAGGTTGTCTCCACATCGCCTTGTTAGAAAAAAAGGTGCTTCCTGTCATCATGAGCGCACACAAGCGGCAACTTACACACACACACACACACACACACACACACACACACACACACACACACACACACACACACACACACACACGCATTCACACACAAAAACAGCTGCTTTCCAGTCCGTCTGAAAACATTGCACCAGAAAAAGGGCAGAGAGAGGAAGATTCAAAAATAACTCTCATCTCTCTGAACAGTAGTTCAGTCAGTGAGGCAAAGTGCTGACTCGGGTGTCTGCATAAACAGCTCCTTTCCAAAGTCCGGGCTTGAACTCGTCTTCCTCGTACAGAGAGAGAGGCCGACGGCGAAGAGGAGCCCGGGTTTCAAAAAGAAGGCAGAGTTCAGGCAGTGAGCGAGCTACCCCCCCCTCCCCTCCCCCACACACACAGTGGATCTGCAGTGTGGGCTGTGTAGGATCGTCCGACCTGCAGGGAGCGCTATCCCTTGGGAGTTTTCTTGTTTTGGGCGTTCCACATGCCTCGTTTGGAGTGGTAGTAGTGAAAGAAGTTCCTCAAGCGCAGCCGCTCCACCTCCAACCCGTTCTGCAGAACCCTGCAGGGAGACAAAGGGACAGACACTGGGTTACACACTTTGTAGTATCACCCCAGAACATGACGACTTCCAGGTAGATTGATTACATGTTTGAAATATCTCATTAGTCCTGTTTTTCAATAAATTGAATTTAATGCTTTTTAAGACTTTTCAAGGTTCAACACATTTATTTCATCGAGGAGAAAAGACGGGCCCCATAGCCAATCGTTAGTAACTGGAACCAGGGACTTTCTTCAATAGTCTGTTTCATCTTTAATTTTTTCTGGTTCAGGGTCAGTTCAGGGTCAGGCTTTGAATTAGCCGTCTTCGAGATTTCCACCTTCTTGCAAAGCTTTAAAAACATTACAAATATATAAATTTCAAAGTACCAGAACACGATATTCCAACTTCTTTCAGCTATTTCACCTCAGTGGAGGCAGAAATCTGACAGCTGCATATCTCAACATCTGCATAAATTAAACACCAGCTGAAGAGGTGCACCAGAAAACATGCCATACATTTTAAAATATATGTCAAGCATTCAGTGTTCACAGAGTTGAGTGAACTTCTCTCTGAGACAGTCTCATCAAACATGTCACTTTCTTAATGGTTATAATGGCGGCTGGGAGCCCGGGCTACCTGTCCAGCAGCTCCCAGTCCTCTCCGCCCCAGCGGTCTTTGAACTCCTCCGTGTTCATCCCTCCAATCTTATCGAAATCGGACTTGTAGATTCCAAACAGGCCGAAACCATTAACCTCCCAGTAACCTGCAGAGAGAAGAAAAATAATATCAACACAACATCTCACTGCAAAAGTATGTGTAGGCCTGTAGATAACTGAGGAATGAGTTAGAGTTATGATAAAAAAAAAATATATATAATAGGATGTGACCCTGCAGTCATGTGATGTGTGTGTTTATTACCTCTGAAAAGCAGATTGTGTTTTTTCTGCGTTTGTGTGTATGATATTTAGGAGGATTACCCAAAGATTCCTGAAAGCAATACCATGAAACTTAAATTTTGATGTGGATCCAGATCAGGTGATATCTATGAGTGTGAGCAGTTTGGTGCAGATCTAGTTAATGTAACTGTGGTTTCATAAGGGGACTGTTGGGCCTTGGTGGAGGTGTGGACTCCTCTTAGTGCTGTTCTAGTTAGTGTCTTACCATCAGGCTCCCGTGGCGAGCTGCCGCAGCCGAGCCTCATGACGATGGGAGCGAACGCGAGGCGTCCCTCCACACAGTGCTTCCTGATGCTCTCCAGGATGTTGAGAGGGAAGTGGATGTGCAGATCGCAGAGGAACACGATGCTGTGACTGTCCTGCAAGAGGAAAGACAAACAAACGGTTAATGCACATGATATCTAAAAAAGAAGTCTGCGTGTGAATCATTCTGTCGATATGAGCGGGTGCAAATTTTGCAAACTGTTTACGAGAAGTTCATGTTCGTGTGATGTGACTAATGTGGGATTTAAAGGATTAAAGAGAGTGGAGCCGTGTGGGCCTCAGCAGTAACTCGTCTCAGCTCCAAGACGCCTGCAGGTCATTGAGACGTGAGTGACAGCGCTGCCATCGCACCGGGACAGCGCCGACACTCAGCTGACAGATCAACGCCCGTCCAAATTTTCACGCCTCCCCCCCCTGTGGGTGGGTGGGTGCGCTGGCATGAGTGTGTGTGTGTGTGTGTGTGTGTGTGTGTGTGTGTGTGTGTGTGTGTGTGTGTGTGTGTCTGTGTGATGGAGGGACAGCCAGCGAGCGGCGTAAAAGCACATGCACACAAATAACCTGTGAAAAGGAGCGGATGCGACAGCTGTGGCGTACACACGACAGAGGAAAAGCAGCAAACTGTCTAAGCAGCTCCCCGTCATCCACAGCTGGGCTCAGTGGGAGAGGGGGGGGGGGGGGGGGGGGGGGGGGGGGGGCTCGGAGATAAGGCCAAGTTCCCTGAGCCTGTGACAGACGGGCCTGGCACTGATGTATTCATTATGCATGAGTGCTCCCTCCGTCTGTCCATCAGCCGGTAAAGGTCGCGTGGTGACCTTCACTGAGCGTCTTTTCTCTGCCAGCTCACATATTGCTGCCTTGGCCCCTGAGTGTTTGTTTCTCTCACCTCGATGGTGTCCACTCCGATCTGCAGTCCGGCCGAGCGCTCGAAGTTCCCCTCCCGCCGAAGATACTCGTATCTGTCAAAACAAGAGATCCACACACGAATCACTTGGAAGTCATTAAAATATCATTTGTTGGAGTCACATCACGTTAGCTGAGCAGGGGGGGGGGGGGGGCGTACGCACCTTGGCACGCTGCTCTCCCTGAGGGCCTGCTCCACGTCCATGTCCTCACTCTCAAAGTCCACGATGATGATGCTGAAGTTGTCGTCCTTGGTCTGACGGTGAAGATTCTCCATGTCGGAGATGAACTGCTGCACCCACCGGGCCTGGTTCTTCACTAGAGGGAAGAACCAGGAGGGAGGACAGGACAGGTGAACAGCAGGTCAGAGGAGAAAGAAACAAAGCTGATGAGGTTCTATAGCAATGATCCAGATTTAAAAGGCTGAGTGAATTGCTCTGCTGACTGACCTGGCACCACAAAGTGCACCATGACGTCCCTCCTCCACTGCAGCATGACGGGCTGGCAGAGCAGGGGCTTGGCGAAGGCGGTGCTCCACGGGGTCGCCCCGGGCCGGGCGGGGGGCTTGGTGGAGGGAAGGGGCGGCGGTGGCGTGGTGAGGCCGGGGGTGGGCGGGGAGGGGGCTGAGGCCGGCGCCGAGGCCGGGGCAGAGTCGGTGTTCTCGAAGCTCTCCTCCCCTTGCCTGCCGCGGTGGAGCAGCAGGTAGATGTACTCCGACAGGCGCACCACGCTGCGGCCCCGCTCCATCAGCTCCAGCTCCACCAGGTAACGGTTCCCCCTCGCCGAGTCGCGCCGCTTCTCCACGTTGATGATCCGCAGCAGCGTGTAGATCCTGAGGCACGGGGGGGGGGGGGGGGGGGGGGGAGAGAGTTTGAGAAAACACAGACAGGCTGTCACTTAATATGAAAGAAAGCAGGAAGGCTGTATGTTTATCATATCCTGCTCACAACAGGATTAAACCCTGTTTGACTGTGGGCAGACCACTTCAAAAGTGCTGCTACTCATTATCAGCCTCATGTGAGGTGGGAGGAAAATTAAAACAGCAAAACATTTTAATGGCCGAGCTCCTTCCCACGAGTAACATTAAAGGTTTGTGAGCGCTGCTGCAGAAAGTGGTGATGAGCACACACTGAGGTCTGCTAACAGGAAGTCAAAGCACCGGGGCGAGACCGGCGTGTTCCCGGTGAATCTACAACACATTAACACCAAAAACCACATTTTCATTTCCAAGGTCGAATCGAGACATGAACCCTCTTGGTCGCTCGTTATTCTCCCTCTCTCTCCTCGACCCTTACCCTCCGTTGCGCTCGTTGAGTTTCTCCATGTACTGGGCCAGCACGTCCACCACCTCGCTCTCCGCCAGCTGCAGGTTGCCCGACACGTTGCAGCGCAGGTCGTTCCAGTCGGAGCGCAGGAGCTCAAAGTCCATCGGGTTGACGGAGAAGGTCCTCTGCCAGTTGATGCTCTCCTCCGCCCAGCCCGGCCGAGCCTCCACCTCCTCGTAGCTGTAGTCCGACATCTCGCCCTCCTCCGGCTCGGGCTCGGGGTCGGGCTCGGGGTTGGAGCGGTTGATGTCCTGCTCCAGGTCGGCCGGGTTGGGGTCCGGGTCTGGCTGCTGCCGGGACTCTGTGATCTCGGAGAGCCTGAGGTAAGACGTGACCCTCTGTTGACCTGGGAGTGTGTTCTCTGTGGAGTTTAACCTCTGCAGTGGAACTGGAGGGGGATCTTGGCGATGGTAGACTGGGTTTAGTGGGTCGTCTTTACTGGGGAGATGAGCCGTGGCGGTTGTCTCTAAGTCCTGACGCTCCACTTTCCTCCTGATTTTTCCCGGTTGATTTGCCACAGCTGCCCTCCGGATGGACTTCTGTACACTGTCAATCTGTATGTTGATGCTTCCGTTGCGAGGAGGGGTCTTCCCCTCTTTCGTTGGGGGGTGGGGCCACAGCTGTGGGGCACTAACAAGGTTCTTACCCGTCTGGCCTCTGGCGCCCAGGTTGACCAGCCTCGTGGTCTTCCCAGTTTGGTACAAGAAGACTCCAGGGAACACCTCCCTCGGGTGGTGGTACGTCCGCTCCTCCCTCCTCTCGCGCCGCTGCTCCCTCTCTCTTTCCCTCTCCTTCGCGGGGCGGGGCCTCGTGATGTAGATCTTGTTCTCCTCCTTCTTGCTTCCCGGCAGCTTGTTGTCACTCGGCTTGCTGCTGTGGGCCGAGTTGCTGATGATCTGCTTGGCTCGGCTGGCGAGCGCAGAGAGGGAGGACTTCTGGGGGAAGAGGAGCGAAGACTTGCTGAGTTTAGGCGGAGTCTCCGCTCCTTTCTCTCCTCCAGCTCCTCCACCACCTGGTCCTCCTCCTTTCCGGCCAGGCCCCTGCTCCACAGGACCAGTTCGGACCCAGGACAGGGTGCGACTCTGGACCACACTGTCCATATCGGGCTCCAGCGCCCTGGGTGGGGCCTGGTCGAGTCTCTTACTGGAGCCCTGTTGAATGTTTTCTCTCGTATGATCCCGTCCCCAGTCTCTGTCCAGGTCCTTCCCCATCTGTCCGTCCTTTTGAAGAAAATGTCTCCTCTCCCTGCGGCGTATGATGGTGTTGACAGCTCCCTCCTCCTTTTCATCGGGGTCCACCTCCTCCTCCTCCTCCTCGACTTCTCTGCTCGCTGGTGTGGGCCCGGGCTTCGGATGCTGATGGGAGGGGTTGGAGGTGTGACTGGTCTGACTGGGATGAGACGGCTTCTTGGACGACTGTGTGCCGACGATCTCTGCCTCGTCCTCGACTTCTACCACCTCCTCTTCCTCCAGGAAATCTGGAGGCAGACGCAAAGTGGAGTGTTTATACACAAATTTGTATTTATGTGTTTATGCATGCATGCAGGAGTGCATTTTTTTTCCTCCCCCTTATTAGTTACCATCTGGGTTGGGGAAGAAGAACGGTCTGTCGTCATCCTCCTCATCCATCTTCATATATTTGTAGAAACCAAACCTGGCAGACACAGCACACACACAGATGAGAGCACGCACACACAAACACACACACACACACACAGATGAATGCACACACACACACATAGATCAAAGTTGAGGATTAGAAGTTTCAGTGCGTCTTCAAACTGCCCTCAAATTCACAGGCTCCTGAGCAGTTACTCTGAATAACAAGTGCACTTGCTCAGACTGTAAATACAAGACAGAGACAAATGTCCCCGGAGCTCTGTGGGTGATACAAGCAAAACCAGTGTCCTTACTTCTCCAGGTAGATAGGAGACTCCCGGTAGAAACACTTGTTCTCCCGCTCCATGTGTGTGAGACGTGTGAAGTCATTGGGGTAAACGAAGGACAGATAAACCTGAGGAAAAGCACAATGTCACTCAAAGATTAAATAACTCTGTAAAACGCTGTTAATGGGTTTGATTGTCATTGAGCATTAGTAGATGGGGATTCAATTATTTCAATCAAATTCAGCCACTTTCTTAAATAGTGATTCCTGACTAATTAAAAACGGGGTTTGCTGGGTTTTCATCGCGTCACTTTTCCCTGTAGTAACTCGTGTTGTCCTGCAGAGGGGAGCAGTGCTCAACAAAACATGTTACTGTGTACATTACTGTGTTTTTATACATAGCAGCCAAACCAGCATGGACTTATTTTCTCTTCTGCTGTGTAGTTTGTCTTAAAGTCGTTTTCACCAGGTTAAAAGACTGACTGACTTTAACAGATGCACTCCTCATGACCCTGAATCATTTTAGCACAAACTCCAATTAGCAGCCAGGCCCTCTCAGGCAAAACGTCTCACATATTGAGTGGCAGGTGTTCAACCCAGAGGGGCTGGTGACTTACAAACTGCAGGCCCTGGTATCTGGCGATGGGGAAATCTTTGACCACGTAGGTTGGGGAGTAGAGGCAGGCCGGGAGAACGTTCTCCAGGCGGGAGGGGTTGATCATCGGAACTGAGGGGGAGAGAGAGAGAGAGAGAGAGAGAGAGAGAGAGAGAGAGAGAGAGAGAGAGAGAGAGAGAGAAGAAGCAAATATATCAGACCTTGAAGAAAACAAACGCTTAAAAGGAATTCTGCTCTTCGGAGTCAGAAATCTGGGATGCAATACTAAAACTAAATATATATATATATATAGAAATAGTGACAATGACAGCTAGAGAGACCAGGAGCCAGACAGTGAATCGGTCAATCAGAGAAAATGATAGTCTGGATTTACTGCTGTAGAAGGTGTCCCTAGGGTCCGGCTTCAGCATATCTGCCCCGTGCTGCGTGGCTCTGCCTTCCTCCAGACCCCGGGGCTGAGACTCCTCCGGGAGACGGATGTGACTGGCCAAGGTCTGGGGGATGTGGTCCACGCTGTTCATCTTCAGAATGGACTCGTCTGAAAAACACAGAGGGACAGAGGAGGCGGCAGAGTGAGACGTGAATGGTGCAGAGGACGGAATGAGGACGTGTCATTATTGCATCGGGGCTGTTTTCATTATCTTAATGATGGACAAATGTGATGTAAGCTGTCGGAAGGGAAATGGCTCTGCACCTCATCGGGGGTTTGCGATTATCACAAATCTTTATCGACCAATATATGGGGGGGGGGGGGGGGGGAGACAACGGGAGATGATCAGGAAAAAGGAAGTTGGGAGAAAACAAAAACAAAGCAGAGGAGAGTCATAATTATACCAATCGATAGGAGGGAAGGAGGAGAGAGAGAGGACGTGTGATTAATGGCATGTCAGGAGCAAGGCCTGATGGGAGAAATGCTTTTTAATTAACAGGGTGGTCAGCATCATTTTGTTTGTGTGTGTGTGTGTGTGTGTGTGTGTGTGTGTGTGTGTGTGTGTGTGTGTGACTGTGTGCACATGGTAGGACTAAGACCTCTCTCCTCTACCAATGACACATCTGTTGATCACACACCTGGTTTATCATTACACACGAGCCTCTGCACAGACTAACTCATTATCTGTGTTGATGAAATAGTCGAACACAGAGAAACCCTACTTGTCTTTCTTCTAATTAATTTGCATCACATTTCACCAGAACTAGTTTGTTATAATAAAAGAACAACATTAGACATTTCAGATATTAAACTAGAGCAGGCTATTGTTTATTGTTTTTCACTGTGTGTGCGTGTGTGTTTAATATTTTAGTATTTCTGCATAATTTTGATGGGGTATTATATAACACATTTTGTTTCATTACAGCTCTGAGATAATTTCTCCTGGGTACAAGCCAAAAACATCACACACACGCGCACACACACACAAACACACAATTAAGCTGTTGAATAAAAGCACTCTAACAGTTTTGGACAATTATGCCTTGTTTCTCAGAGTGTGTGTTCATGTGGCGTCGGAATAATCAGAAAAAAAAGGAGAATATTCACGCAAACACCATCTCGAGTCAGATAAACAACTCGGAAAGTCGGCAAAACGTTTTCCTACCCGAGCCGCAGCATCGTTGAAGTCATCACATATGAACCGATTAACATCATTTTCCAATCACCTCTAAATCGCAGCTTCGAATGTGAACTTGTCAAATCTTGCACTTGTGTCACTTGCAAACTGCATTTCAATCTCTCACAGGCACGTCACACCAGATGTTCTCGATTATTTATATGCCTGTCCCACCTGATCCTTTTTTTCTCTGCTCGCCTTTATCAGGCAAATGTTAGAAAAGAGGTGTTGAGGTGTTTAAATGCTCTGAACACATTAATACAACACAGTGTGTTCACAGCTTCCGTGATTCTTCCACTAACCACAGGGACACACCGAGGTGATGGAGGAGTCTGAGGAGCACGTGCACAGACATTACGAGTTGATCATTTTAGTTACGGATCAACTCTCTCCATCTTGTTGTGTGTGGCTACAGCTCTGTGACAAGGTTTTGACTTTAGAGTAGATTACCTGCTCTTATTTAATGCTCCAACCACTGAAAACACAATCAGACGCCTAATTTAACCGGATAAGACGGAGGACAAGAATCTCTGGACCCAACATGTCAAACTGGGATGATCCTGAAAACGCTTTGTGACACCGACAACATGGAGAGAACCAGCCGGGGGGGCAGAGGGCGAGTCGCAGGGAGGGAGAAGGGATGGAGGGGAGGAGAGAGTCAGAGGAGGAGGAGGAGATTCCTCTCTGTCATCCAGCCGGCTCTAAACAAGACGGCTGCAGCGTTCGGCTCACATCCACCGACACGCCGCAGCTTTACCCGGGGATGACAACTCCACACATCATTTTCTGTGCGGCTGACATTTTCCCTTGTTAACGAAAGCGAATCCCTGTGACACCCTGCTATTCTCGGAGCTACAGAGGTTAGACATCCACTCAGGAGATAGAGCGCTCATCTCGGCTGTGAGTGACACAAATAGAGCAACTATTAGGTTCTGTTTCGTGTCTCCGGCCTGGAAGACAGACGTGACTTTAAATGTGAGTTTGATAAGAGCAGAGCACAACTTGTTTCTTTAAAAAAAAACAGTTTCCGTGACATTAAACCACTGATCGATACCAGACTTGATTAATGAGGCTGGTTTTTGATTAGCGTGATTTCCTCTTTTTATTTGCCAAGCACAAAGAGTCTCATGTGTCTCTTAGTCCAAAACACCAGGACGATTAAAAGTCCATTTTTTATTTTTCCTGATGAAATGTATTATATTTCCGAGAAGAGATGGAGCAGATGGACTCTTACCTGTGTACAGGGAAATGTAGGCCGAGTCTATCACTTCATACTTCAGACCAGGGAGGAATGGACGCCACTGTGTGGGAAAAGAAGAGAGGGAGAGAAAGGGGGGTTATGGGTGAAAAGAGAAAACAACACGCAAACAAATAGAAAGCAGAAATTGTCATCGCTGTTTGCGGCCTCAACTGTGAAAGTGTGTTATTGATCTCGGCAGCATCGCGATATCGACCGGACGCCGGGCTTTACTAAAAACACACTTCACCAGAGACAGAAGAGGAAACAGGGGGAAGAAGAACAGAAAGGAGAGGAAGGAAGGGAGAAATGTGCAAAAAGTGAGAGTGAGAACAAAGCTGTGTGGGAACAGGATGCTGAGGAGTAGGTGCGAAAAACAGAGAGAAGAAAGATCCGGTAATGACCTGGAACGAGAGAGTGAGAAAGAGAGGGAGAGACAAGCTACAATTCTTTTAAATAGATTTCACAATTACCCCGTCACTTCTGGTTACCCGGGATGTAATCACAGGAGACAGGTCATTTTCCGACCCTCAGGTTCAGAATACAAATATAAACACCCTCCTCGGGCTCATGCAAATGCCTCCACTTGTAACACAAACACATTCACACACACACACACACACACTCCGTTGCTCTTTTAGATTTAGTTGCATTCCACATTTTGTCGCCCGTGTGGCACTAATACGCTCACCGGTTGCAGATAAGTATAAGCCCGAATCTAGCTTTTGTTACACTGTTGTATCTATTGTGTTCTTCTCCTTCACCTCCGTTCTGACAGAAATATACAAGCGCACATATACAAAACAAACAAGGGCACGGAGCGACGCCATGCTGAGCAGCAGCACGGGGGGGGGGGGGGGGGGGCTCAGCGTGACACCGAGCGCTTCCACGTCGCATCGTTATGTCGGGGGGGGGGGGGGGGGGCGGCGACCGTCCTCAAGGTCGAGTCGGACGCCTGTCGTGGGCCTGACTCCAGGAAGGACAAACAAGTCGAGCCCAGGTATGAGATGAAACTTTTTTACAACAGATCAGGATGACAGATAAAAATCTAATGTTACTGTGTCCTTACACCAGATGAGTGCTTGTCAGTGATCGATCAATGTTCTCAGTTGTTATGTGTGAGGCAGGTAACTTGGCCAAGGCCCAACAGTCGCCATAAACTCAATCAAGCTGCACCTTTCACACACTTATAGATGGAATTCCTTTAAATATGACTGGTTTCTTCCATCAAGATCCATGAATTATTCCCTGGGAAGTTGGTGAGCATTTTTAAAACGCAGTGTTGAAGAAAGGGAAAAAAGGATTTTATGAGATCTGTCCATCGGATCAACATTTTACGTAATCTTTCGAGGCCCATGTCCCTTCCTTCCACCAGGGGGCAGGCGAGCAACCAACCAACCGAACCTATGTCTTGCAGATGGATAAACAACTCATATGGTAAAATGCAAGAGAAGAATGATTTTGTTTCGTTTCAGATGAGGCTCAGTGACAGTTTGACAAGTTTTTCAGCTGCTTGTGTGCATATAGGGAAAGGATCCGCATGGGGGGGGGGGGGGGGGGGCATCACATTCAACTCTCTGCTGCAGTTTCATTGACTTTACAAAACACTTGGAATACTGCACACGCACCTGTCCAGCCCATTTTACAGCTTTGTGTGAATTTCGTCTGACCCCACAGATTCACTGATTCATTCCTTCAAGGGAGCCATTGATCCACCTGTGTGTTTGTGTGTGAACACCCTGCTACATGTACGTGTTGTTGTCTGTGTGTTCCCTCAGTGTGCGTCTCGTGTGAAATAGTGTTGACGGGAGTTGCAGGGGGAAGCAGGGGCCTGCTCACTGGCCCCACAAGTTCAACAGAGAGGAAAGAAAATCAATATCCGAGTGGAAATAATAGAAAGTAGCAGTAGCAGAGCAAAATGGCAGCGGGCGGCCGGCAGGTTCGATCTGTCACGTCCCATCATGCCTGGGCCACCCGCTGACATATGAGGGGTTCATATTGTTTTCAATCAGCCGACCACAAGTGTTACTCCAGCTCATAATACTGGGTTTGATGCCCACTGGAACTACACATATGGCATGTTATCCTACACACACACACACACACACACACACACACACACACACACACACACACACACACACACACACACACACACACACACACACACACACACACACACACACACACACACACACACACACACACACAGAGGTAGTTTGACTCAGGTTGGGTTTTATCCCTTGACAATCGGGAGTTTATTGCTTTTGAGAGAGCTGACGGCTCATATGTTTTTTTCCTTTCATTTCAATCACTGTTTCAGAGACCCCGGAGCACTGTGGGTCACAAGTAGTTGTTGTTAGTATGACACATAAGAGGTTAAGACATACAAGAACCTGACCTTTTCCAGTTTATGTAAAAAATCAATTCAGATCTGAGGCCCAATAAGATAAATACAAGTGGTGTCACGGTCCTGTTCTGTGTTTTTTGACGGGAAAACCATTATTGTTTGTGTCTTCTACAGTATTTACTTTAAGCTGTGACCCCTTCACCACTTTCAACCTTCCAACATGTCACTTGATAAGTCATGGAAAGGCAATGTAGTGAAAATGGCATAAAGGTGGGAAGAGTGGGAAGAGAGAAGAGGGAAGCTCCATCAGCTTTAACTGGACAGAAGCTCCCCGGCTGTCATCGTTGGTTTGTTCTGCAGAGAACTCACACGTTTGGTTTCTCTCCCTCTCTCTGTCATTATCACACACAGACCTGGCTTCAAGCGCAGACTGGCAGACTGGTAGGTCAGTGGTGTAGTGGACACCAGAACCTTCTCGGCAAAGAGCACATTCACCACTTGACTGGGAAAATTGCAGCCCGGTGCTTCGGAGATACACGACGTGATCCATCCCAGTGGGTGTGACGGTTCAGAAGTTCACATCCAATCCTCCAAACACTGTGACAGCCGTTTCACAACCGAGGTACAAAACAATCACAGGATACAAATAGAGACAGTTCTCTCTGTTGTCAGGACAGTTAATAAAACTCATGGTCACTCATTTGGAGTTTGAATAAGAGGCCGGAGACAACAGGAGAGCTCTCACTGACCTGTCATTGAGTTCCTGCTGACAGTCAACTGTTAGGCCACAGAGACAGTGACTCCATTGAGGAGGACATGTTGCTAACAAGCCAGGGATTCTGTCCTGTAGTTGTGTTTCCAAATAAAGACAAAGTGACAGTTAACAAGTAAATGAGAGAACATATTAATAACCTCTGAGTGTTGGACTCATAGCTTGGGTTGGGAAAGTATTATTATACTATGGTATTCACAGACCTGCTGTAATATCCAGATATCTGACACAGAGGTGCAGTTACCAATATTAACTCTAAATTATTAAAGGAGTAATCGGACATCTTGGTAAATTCGCTCAGACTGTTTGCCTCCTTGCTAATAGTTGATGAAGATGATAACTTCCCAGGACAGATTTTCTCTGGACACCCTTTGAAAGCTACTCACAGACAGGAAGCTCACCCTTAAAGGCTTCCTGTACTGCACTGCTTTCAGATGGAGCTGACCAGTCAGGTCAATGTTTAACACCTGAGTTTTATATCTCTAAAATATGTGAGATCACAATAAAGAAAAAGTTCCATTTGCTGATGGAATGCAAGAAAAAGTTATGACAGCTTTCCTAGTTTTTTCTTTACCTTGGCACTAATGGAGATTCTGTAGCTGGGCGTAACGGAGCTGCCCACTGACAGGTGCCTGCCAGCAGCACATCAAGGAGAGACTCATGACAGGCTCTCCACAGCTAACTCACCAGCAGAGCACAGAGGACTGCAGCTGTTCTGATGCTCTGCTGATACCGTTAGAGAAAACCTTAAAAAGCACCTAAGCAAAGACTTCAGCACGGAAACAAGGACACACAGTCACAGCACAGCTCCTGACTGATTATTCTCTCATTTCAATTGACAGCTCAACAGAACTAAACACTTACATGCTGCAGGGGGAACGCCACTATCCATTCCCTGTTATAATGACATGAACGCTGGATTGTTTTCTACGTAATATCATGAATGCCCTGGGGACAGAGGAACAATATTCAATGGGGGGGGGGGGGGGGGGGGGGGGGGGGTCACGCTAATAGCATGACCCCCCCCCCCCCCCCTGTGTGTTTGCACTGCAGCAACAGTCATCCTGAGTTTAAAACAAACAGAGATAAATCCATCCATCGATCCATTTCCCGTTTACCCTTCGAAAGTCATGTGGGACCGGGAGCCAACACCCTGGACAGTGTGCAAACAAATCACAGGGTCAATACAGAAAAATAAAAAAGATAAAGAAACATCCACGCTCACGGCTCTGTTCTTTACATCCAATGTGTTTGCTCTGCAGCCACATGACTAATGATTAGGATGATGACCAGCAGGTAAAAGACATTTAAAACTTGTCTGAAATAAACATAACTAGAGACGAAAAATGTTCCTTGAATATAATAACATCCCAGCTAATAAACACGCATTGATAAAATACATTAGCAGAATGTAATCTGACAAATTAAACATGACCCAAATACGCCAGCTGCAGAACGTCTGCATGTTGTAACAACTTAAGCTCAAGTGGCTTGAAAACTTGCTGAATGGAATATGAATCCAAACGTGAAACAGACACGACTAAAAAAAAACATCTGGAGGCAACAGACGGCGAAATAACAGAAATATGACAAACATGAGAAATTACTTCATGCTTAACATTATTCAAATTTCATGAATAACTTAAGTCACAATTTTCTAATATTGTACATTTCCATGGATAACAAGCTGATGACAGGACAAGGACATGATGATTGTGTTTGTGATGGAGGACTGCGTCGCTTCCTTTTTGAGATTAAATGATTTGTCCTGTGTTGGATCTTCGGGACGCGTCTAATCCCACGAGGATGAGAAGAAGAAGTGTTGATGTTACACTCAGAAAGTCAAAAAGGAAAATCAAAATGTGCAAACGGCAGGATTTATAAATGAGAATAATGTGAATAATGACTAATTCTCAATGAGAGTCCCAAACCTCACGAAGAGGCACAGCCGGGACAATAACGTGGGAAATCCTGACGGCGAGAAAGGTATTGACTCACGGTGCTATCGCCCTCTAGAGGACGAGGAGACGTGGCATTAAAACAATACCATGACATTAAAGAGCGGTTGTCAGTGAGGTGCAGGTTATTGCCGGTGTTCTCCTTTTTTTTTTTTTTTCCCCACACCCTCGGAATGAAGGTTAAAAATAGAGTGGGAGATTAAATGTCACGTCATGAAGAAATAACTGATACGGTCGCAGTGTGGTCTGCAGGTGAGGAAAAATACCACTGACCACGTCTAGCTATAAAAGACAAGTGAAAAAACATATTCTAAATTACAACAACATTTATTTATGGGAGAAGAAGAGCACACGAGTACAAAGTAATGATGAAGAGCAAAAGAGACAAAAGACTCGTGCGGTAAAATCAAACGTAAACATAGGAGGTGAGGAAGAAAAAAAAACAACTCCATATGTTGGAGTGCTGCTGAGCTGGAGTCAACCCTGAAAAGGTGTTGAAGAGGTGAGAAAGAAAGAAATCACATTTATTTCCAGCGTATAAAGACAAACACAATATAGTTTAACAGCCGGGTCCAGGTCGCACGGGCCACTCCTGATTTACACTGAGGAGGAGGGAAGGGGCCGGGCAGATGCTGAGAGGCCGGTGTGTAGAGTCGAGCTCATTTGAATACACCCACGAGTCGGCGGGGGGGGGGGGGGGGGGGGGCATGGCTGCACGGGGGGTGAGCGTGGGGGCGAGTGTATTAATTGGCGGGCAGTTTGAGACTCTGGCAGGAGTCATAAAACAGGGGCCCATTAAAATCCTGCATTCCAAAAAAAAAGAAATCCCCACACCCCCCCGCCGCCTCTCCATAAACTCGCCTTTACTAATTAAGGCGTGACTTTTTTCACTTCTCTCTCTCTCTCTCTCTCGCCCCCTCTCTTCCTTTCAATCACGCCGTTTAATGGCCGACCCTTTCCTTTAATCCTGTCACATGGCTGCGGTAGAGAGAGAGACGTTTTTCCATTAGGGCGGCGGAGAGGTCCCGTCTCTCAGCGACCAACTTCCAGATGGCGTGGGAGAAACTTCGTGAAACCAGCCACCGCTCTGCAGAGGCTGCTGTTTGAAGTTAACAGAGGGAAAACACACAACTGAGGTATTGGGGCCGTCGGCTGTGGTGGAAAGGTTCAGTCAGAGTGCAGGTTCACTCACAACTGCACAATCTCCTCATTCACAGGCTGTTCATTCACACACACACACACACACACACACACACACAAGTGCACTGCAGTTGTTTCCATCGCTGCAGGGCCGACACGCTGTATTCCGAACCCGACTCTTCCTCCTGCCGCTGATGCTGTTTATGTTCCGCCTTCCTGCCGCCATTCTCCCCGGCTCCCCGACACAATGGAACAGAAAAGCCAACGCACTGAGGAACAAGGCTCCTCTCTTTCTTGTGTTCTCGCCGAAAGGGAACTTCACGACTGCTGACATGGACGCCCCCTCGTTTCCTTTTTTCTAACAAGCTCGGTTAAACAAATATCATCCCGTCGGAGAAGCTCTACCTTTAACCGTCCCTGCCACAGGACACGGGGGGGAATGAGCGGTGAATCCAGGCTATCTCCTCCTCGACAAATGAGCGCCTGGGTTTCTGGGATTCATGTGAGCCCTGGGCTCAGGCTGCTGTGGGCAGGTCACGGTAAATCCGCAATTGTTGTCAAGATGTGAAATGTATACTACTGTTAAATCACATGCAGGGTCTTTACTGAGGTACAGCGTCCTGCACACACACATTACGCGTACCTTCCCACGCAGGTTCTTGATTTGTGTGAAGTGCAAACCCCACTTTAATGGCCTCATGGATAGTTGGCTTAGGGGCGGCCGACAAGAGAGGGGGGGAAAGAGAGAGAGGATTTCCACACGACCT
This sequence comes from Pleuronectes platessa, assembly GCF_947347685.1. Classification (NCBI taxonomy): domain Eukaryota; kingdom Metazoa; phylum Chordata; class Actinopteri; order Pleuronectiformes; family Pleuronectidae; genus Pleuronectes; species Pleuronectes platessa. Next base: position 8,246,122 of record NC_070632.1, on the reverse strand, counting down.
TGATTTTCCTGGTGCAAATAATCACACGGGCAGTTTTCTGGATGACTGGAGAAGTCTGTTGCCGAGTTGGTGACTTGAATGAGGAGACTGAGATGTAACGAGCCCGAGGAGGAGAGAATAGAAAAAGGCTTCCTATAAAACTTCAGCACATACTCTGCATATATTTCTTATTCCCCATTCATATTTTCTCTTTGCTTCCTTTATGGCGACCGTGTGAATTAACCTTTGTGTCTAGATGAAGCCAGGAGCTAATTCTAACGGCCATGAATCTTACTCCCATACATATGTGGGTTCATTATGTGGGACTTAAAAAGTAAAAATGTTCAGCCCTCGTTCTACTGGCTCTATAAAAAACGCAACTTCATACACAGAGTAGAACAATGTCTCCCTATTTTTAATCCAAAGAGGGGATGAGGGGTTTGGCATTTCCTTAAATAAACAGAATTAGCAATGCATTTGAAAATGGAAATGTTCTGTGACAGCGAGAGGATTGAGAATGATCCAGAGAGATGGTTTTTAATAACATATCTCTGTGTTTGCTGATTTAGTCGTTTTTTACATTCACGTATGAAGAAAATGCCAAGAAGCCGTTAAGTTCTCCTCTTTTTCCTTGTGGAGCGTTTTATTGTCTTTCAGCTCATTGTTCTG